>NC_041380.1:488955818-489004869 GCF_002162155.2 Triticum dicoccoides
ACATCATGGATCAACAAGGGGCTGGATTGGGGGCCATCAATTGATGTGACGATATTGCAGAGTCGCATCCGAGATCTCCTCGAGAGAGATGTCAGCCTGGTCACGGTAATGCAAGTCATGCTAGTTCGTCGAGTCTTGCCTTGCAAACGTCGACCCCTCCGTATGTGGGAATTCAACCCGGAAGGACCGCGAACTATTCATCACTTCCTCGGCATGACGCTCGAAGATATGTACAAATTGTTCTTCGGACCACAAATAAGGTGCCCGGACACCACTGAGGATGCGGGTCTAAGCTGCAATCGCCCAGATACCCAAGTAAGTAATTCTGTGGCCGAACATGCTGTCTTTTTATTTATCATAACATCATTCTGAAAAGTCGCTCTTTGACCAGGACTGGGTAACAAAGGCGAAGATGATCAGGTGTTCGGCCCCCCTTCCCGAAGGCTTAGTAAATCCAGTACTGGCCAGAATGCTTGAGCCGGCACCTTATCAGGCGCCCTCAGGGGAAGATAAAGGGGGGAATCAAGAGGCTGAAAGAAGGCCTCACTCATTATTCATCTAAACCGGGGGAATTAGCGCCTCCGCGAAGGAGGATATCCAGGGAGAAGAATCTGAAATTCCCTCTCCCCAAGGAAGGAAGAGGACCACCTCTGAAGACCTAGAAACAAAGGTTTCCAAACGGGGGAAGAAATCTTTGCCCGAGGGTCCTGCCTCGGAGGGCACTCTGGCCGCACAGTGCCCGCAAGGGGATCAGCCCTCTACCGAGCTGTAAGTAAACAAAAAGTACTTAATAGTAGAAATATCCTGCATTACTCCCGAAGACAATAACCGAAGCATGTATCTTGTAGTTCGGATCGTAGTCCTTCTCGACAGAGTTCGTTTTCGGGGGATCTTCTTCCGGAGATGATGGAGAGCGAAACACCTCCCCATGCCACCCCGCCTAATGAGGCGGGCGACCCCGAAGTGTCGTCACAGAGGGTTTCTCCTGATCCGCCAAGGCCAGAGGGTAATCCTTTGGCCACCCGAATTCCTCCGTATTCGGCTCGTAAAGAGAGCAACAAAAAGAGTCCAGAACCGTCCGGTGTGCGATCGGACACACTGAAGGATCTTCTGGAGAAAGCGGCCATCTCAGAAGCGCATCGTACGCTAATGGGTACGGTGATTGAGAGGATTTCATCTGCCGAAAGCGGGTTGCATGAAGCTTTTATAAGTCTGCTGAAAGGCTTTGAGGTACGTGAAATAGTGTATGCTTTTGACGGTACCGCACACGTTAGGTGTGCCCTATGCAGATAGTAGCCCCTGAGACTCTGGTTGCCGTCGAGAACAGCGGCAAACAGAGGATCATAGTCCCAGGTAATAATCAGGCTGCCTTTATGTGCAGATGGATGAAGGTCCGGTGGCTAGCCGGACTAGTGGGTTTGCTGAGCTGAAGTGGCAACTTGATGCGGCAGATGCCGACATCGTGCTTGTCAACAAGCGGCTCGACAAGGCACAGGGTATGTGATTTCTCCGGTGATCAACACATAGTAAGAGGAGCGTGATGCTAGTATCTTTAATATGTTGTGACTGCAGATGGAGCCGCCACCGTGGAGATCCTTCGGGCGGAACTTGCCCGAGCCAAGGAACAAGCCAGGAATAGTGACGCGGCCGCTCTAAAGGCGATCGAAGAGCTGAGGGCCGAACAGGCTGCACATTGCCAAAGCAAGGAAAGAATAGCCAAGATGGCTGGTGAGTTGAAAGATGCTGCCGACCGTTACCAGCTTCTTGAAAAAGAAAGCCGGGTGAAGGCGGCGGACCTAGAGAAGGCCACGGTAGCAGCCAAGGAAGCCCGCTCTAAAATCATAGCAGCGAAGGAGGAGCTGCGTCAAGCTGGAGATATCACGGCTGGGAAGCCCTTTTTGTTGCGGACGAAGTTCGGAGATCCAAAGTACGCCCCTCTTGATCAACTATGGAGTTCTCCAGATGCGTACGTGGATTTGGCAGCAAGCGCTGCTGATGCGGCCGAGTACTTCAAGGATCAAGAAGATCGTGAAGTGGAAAAGCTATTCTGGTCACAGTTCCATGTTCCAGTGCGTCCGCTATTGCTGAATGAGCAAATGGCCGAATGGGCCAAGCTCCATAGGTTGTCTGGGCTTGCCATGAGGTCTGTTGTGGATCCTCTGTGGCCAGAAGGGCCAAGGCCGAATAGTTATTTTAGTTTAGTGCAACAGTTCCTTGGTGTTGTGCCACACATCAACGCTATGAAGAGGTCGGCGTGCATAGAGGGTGCGCGTATGGCACTTGCCCGTGTCAAGACATACTGGGCAAAGATGGAGGCCACCATATTGCAACCCAGAGTTCGGCCATAGGCCGAGTATCTGCCGAGCACTACTTTGAAGAAGTCCTTGAAGGCGCTCGTTCAATAGAGGCTCAGTGCTCGAAGAATATTATGTTCTAGTGACATGTATTCCCATAGTAAAAACAATGTTTTATTGAATTATGAAGGTTGTGTTTATACTTTTGCCTGAAAGTATTATGATGCCTCTTGTGCGGTCGTTTATGTATATATGTATATAACCTGAAAGTTTGCAGTCGTCGGCTTCAGTCCCCATGCATATAATGAGGGGGTGTTCGCAAAAAACACGTATTCACACTTGATCCAACGTCTTGGTCCATTAAGGAGGTGGTAGCGCAGCGAACGAGGCAATCGGACTATATTGCTTTAACACTTTCACTTAGCCATAGGAGTTTGACGGCGGGACTACTATATAGCCCCTGGTACCTCTGCGCTTGACCGAATATGATGCGTGTATGTACATGACCGGGAAACGGCCCTTCGTTAATGCGGAGGAATCCCGAAGATTCTGCTAAGTCATCGAGTGGTTGACCAGTCTTGCGCTTTATCATGACAGTCAGTTTTCGGCTTTCTCTACTGAGGTGCTCATCCGGATGAACCAGGGCACAATCGCAATAGTTCTCCCGGTGCCGCCTTAGCCGATAGAGCGGAACGTAAGGCAGCAAAACACGGGAGCCGGGCAAACCCAACATTTGACCAAGGACATGATTTGGAGCTTGTAGGATCGAAAGTATGTCTAGAGGGGGGTGATTAGACTACTTGACCAAATAAAAACTTAACCTTTTCCCAATTTTAGTTCTTGGCAGATTTTAGCTATTTTAGGACAAGTCAAGCAATCATCACACAATTCAAGCAAGCATGCAAAGAGTATATTGGCAGCGGAAAGTAAAGCACGCAACTTCCAAGAATGTAAAGGGAAGGGTTTGGAGAATTCAAACGCAATTGGAGACACAGATGTTTTTCCCGTGGTTCGGATAGGTGGTGCTATCCTACATCCACGTTGATGGAGACTTCAACCCACGAAGGGTAATGGTTGCGCGAGTCCACGGAGGGCTCCACCCACGAAGGGTCCACGAAGAAGCAACCTTGTCTATCCCACCATGTCCATCGCCCACGAAGGACTTGCCTCACTAGCGGTAGATCTTCACGAAGTAGGCGATCTCCTTGCCCTTACAAACTCCTTGGTTCAACTCCACAATCTTGTCGGAGGATCCCAAGTGACACCTAGCCAATCTAGGAGACACCACTCTCCAAGAAGTAACAAATGGTGTGTTGATGATGAACTCCTTGCTCTTGTGCTTCAAATGATAGTCTCCCCAACACTCAACTCTCTCTCACAGGATTTGGATTTGGTGGAAAGAAGATTTGAGTGGAAAGCAACTTGGGGAAGGCTAGAGATCAAGATTCATATGGTAGGAATGGAATATCTTGGCCTCAACACATGAGTAGGTGGTTCTCTCTCAGAACATATGAGTTGGAAGTGTAGATGTGTTCTGATGGCTCTCTCCACGAGTGAAGAGGAGGTGGAGGGGTATATATAGCCTCCACACAAAATCCAACTGTTACACACAATTTACCAATCTCGGTGGGACCGAATCAACAAACTCGGTCAGACCGAAATAGTAAACCTAGTGACCATTAGAGATTTTCGGTGGGACTGACATGCAACTCGGTAGGACCGATATGGTTAGGGTTAGGGCATAACGTAATCTCGGTGAGACCGATTACACAAACTCGGTGAGACCAATTTTGGTAATAAGCTAACCAGAGAGTTGGTCAGGTAAACTCGGTGGGACCGACTTGCTCTTCTCGGTGAGACCGAAATGTTACGAAAAGGAAATAGTGAGTTTACATTGCAATCTCGGTGGGACCGATCCGCTCTTTCGGTGAGACCGAAAAGTTACGAAAAGGAAACAGAGAAATTGCAATCCCATCTCGGTGAGACCGAGATCCCTATCGGTAGAACCAATTTGCTTAGGGTTTGGCGATGGCTATGACAAGTGAAACTCGGTGGCACCGGGTTGAAAGAATCGGTAGGGCCGAGTTTGGCTTTGGGTTTAGGTCAAATGTGGATATGGGAAAGTAGCTGAGGATTTTGGAGCATATCATTAAGCACATGAAGCAAGAGGCTCATTAAGCAACACCTCATCCCTCCTTGATAGTATTGGCTTTTCCTATGGACTCAATGTGATCTTGGACCACTAAAATGTAAAATGAAGAGTCTTGAGCATATGAGCTAGAGCCAATCCTTTGTCCTTAGCATTTTGAGGGTTCCACTTTCACCATCCATGCCATGCCAATCATTGAGCTTTCCTGAAATGATCATCTTGGAATAGCATTAGCTCAATGAGCTATATGTTGTTATGAATTACCAAAACCACCTTGGGATAGTTGCACTTGCAATCTCCCCCTTTTTGGTCATTGATGACAACATATAGATCAAAGCTTCGACAAATAATAATAAGAATGAAATATATCGTTGCTTTGAGAAGTATGTGATAAGTAAGAGCTCCCCCTAAATTTGTGCATATTTAAAATTTGCTTTGGACTGCAAATGCACAAAGAGTTAGAGTCATGGGTTACTCTTCCATGTCACATACATCTTGGTGGAGTGCTCAAAAAGATAAGAATGAAATACATGCACTCATCACCAAAGAAAGTGAATGATCACATAAGATAGATAAGATATATCAAGCATGCATAGGTGTAGCTTATGATCAAACACATGATCATCAATGTCTCACAAGCATATCAAAGTATCTCAACCAAAAGAAAACAACGTTTGAAAAACCACCATATAAAGCAAGAGAGAATAAAAGCAACACTCTCTCTCTCGAAGCCTATGATCTATACATTTTTCTCCCCCTTTGGCAACAAGTTACCAAAAAGTTCCTAGAAAATGCATAGTGCTAGATCGACTCTCAGGCTTGATCTTCTGGTGGTGGTGGAGTCTGGATCACTCCAAGGACAAAGCCTTCTGTAGACGTGGTTGGAGTTGGAGATGAAGTAGATGCTGGAGCTGGTTGGGCTGGTGCTGTGGCTGGAGCTGAGGTGGTGGCTCTGGTGTCAGGAACTGGCACTGCAGTCGACCTCTGAGCTCGTGGCACTCTAGCAAATGCATCAGTTGTAGTCTTCCCTCTCCTCTCCTGCATGTCATCTTGAAGTTGCTCCACTGCAGACTGAATCTCTGTTACTTTGACATCCATGTCATAGAACTTTTGTTCCATGATTCTTTCCAGGCTCTCTTGGTTTCGAGTCAGGGTGGCCAATCCTTTCTCAATCCTCAGTGTGGATGCAATCAAGTAACCAAGCTGCTCTTGTTTGGTTTTCAAGAAATACTCAGATGCCTCCTCTTGAGTTGGCATCTTGGCAGCTTTCTCCTTCCTTGCCTTCTCCTTCTTTGCTTGTGCTTGAACTGATGATGGTTCATTCTCATTCATCACAACTTGATTGTCTTCAAAATCTGGATGAATAGGAAAATGTTCCTTGTCCAATAGGTATATGCCTGTGCCCATCTTGGAGTTAATTAGCTCCTGGATCTGAGGGGCATAACCACAGCTCCTCTTCTGATCTGCTGTAGTTCTCTTGATGGTCTCTACCATGAGGCTCATGACTCTGAATTTCTGTGGCACATCAAAGATATGAAGCAAGTTGATTGCATGGCCTCTGATCATCTTGTGATCACCTGACTTGGGCAACAGAGTGTGCCTCAAAATCCAATTGATAGTTGGCAACCCTGAGAGAAGATAATGTACAGACCCAAACTTGAAAGTATCAAGTGCCTCGTTTGGAATTTCCTTGTACAAGATGGACATAGAGTTGTGGTCCATCTTCTTCTTGGCATATATGTCTAAGTCATCCTCATGCTCTTCTGGGGCATTGATCAGCTGAGCCCATTCAGCAACTGTAGATTGGTATCTAGTGCCTTCAGACATCCACACTATCCTGCCATCTAGATAGAAGTGTGTTGTGGAGTAGAATTGCATGATGAGCTCTTCATTCCACTTTGTGAGCTTCTGCCCAACAAACTCTGCAACTCCACAACCCTTGAAGTTGTCATACACTCCAGGATAGTGTTCTTCGTTGTCCTTGATGTACTCCCAGTCTACCCATCTCATGTCACAAATGATAGGCTTCTTATCAAGCAAAACTGTCTCATAGAAGTCCTGCTGTTCCTTTGTGTGGAACCTGTAGTCGACAACAATTCTTCTCTTTGAAGCATACAGATCTGCTTCTCTCCACTTCCTGAGCCCTGAATCTCTCCTGATTTTCATGTTCTCAGCCACAGGATGAGCATCATTGTGGTCTGGAATCTTGGGCTTGAGTTTTCTCAGAACTTGTCCTTCATCATCATCTTCAGCAGCTTCAGGCATTGGGGCCTTGTTCTTCTCAGTTGCAGGTATGCTCCTTGTATTCCTCTTTGGTGCTGACTTGGGCTTGGAGGCAGCTTTGGGTGCTTCTTTGGGCTTTGATGCAGCAGCCCCTGTCCTGATAGCATCACCCATCAGCTTTTGTGCCTTGGGTGCTGGTGCAGCAACCTCTTCTTCCTCTTCCTCTTCAGAGTCTCTCATGATTGAGGATCTCCCGAGCACTCTAGCAGTGGTCTTTTTGATCCTCTCCTTCCTCTTCTTCCCTTCTGCAGCAGCCTCTTTGGGTTCAGGCTTTTCAGGAATCTGAGTTGAAGCTCTGCCCTTTGGCATAGGCTGTCTACCTGCTGGCCTTTTGACTTTCAAGCCTGGCTTTGTGCTTTGAGCTGAGCCATATTCCTTCTTGAGCACTACTTTCTTGGAAGTAGCTTCCTCTTCTTCTGCCACATAGTCCTCATCCTCTGATTCTGAGGTTCTCTTCTTCCTCTGTCTAGTGGCAGCTTTTGGCAAGTTACTAGGAGTGCTCCTACTGCCTTCATCTGAAGAACTGGAGGGACTAGTGCCCTCACTCATGTGCACTTTCTGCTCTGACATGTTTTGGCTATCACTCTGATCTGACATGATGAACAAGCTGACTGCTGACCCTGTGAAGAGTTTATAGATGAGGTAGAGTGGATGAGCATCACAAAATGCAGAGATTTTTGCAAAAGAATGATTCAAAATCTTAGTTTTAGTTTCCCACAGAAATCATTTCGGATCTACCGATTTTTAAACTCGGTGATACCGAAGCAGTTTTGGAACCTAAACTAGTGAACTAGGTCAGACCGACTCACAGTTCGGTGGCACCGAGACTGCTAGGGTTTCACAAAGTTCCAAAATCGGTCACACCGATTAGTAATTCTCGGTCAGACCGAGCCTCACTTGTGCAATGGCATGAGCCAAATCGGTGGGACCGAGTTTTTCAACTCGGTGGGTCTGAGATGGTTTCGGCGGAAACCTAACCCTAAAATTTTTGAATCAATCCTATTCTACGAACGCATTGACTGGATAGGAGTGTTTCAATCGTGGCTAGAAACAATAAGATCACAATGTGCTAGGAATCAGATTGGGGATAGCACAAAGATCGAGTCCATACCCTAGTTTGGCGGAGACTCGCTACGGCGGCAATGGCGGGGTTGAATTCTGTTGACGGCGATGGAGACCAGCGACTGGAGGCGGCTGGCGGCGAGGAGACGATCCGGAGACCACGTTGGCAGAGCGAGCTATCGCGCGGGCGAAGGGGTTCGGAGAAATTTCCAAATTTTTGCCCGTGCCTATATATAGCCCGACCCTGTCGGTGTGACCGAGTGGAACAACTCGGTAGCACCGAGATGCAAAACTATATATAGTTATTGCAACTCGGTGTGACCGAATGGTTCAAATCGGTTGCACCGAGATCGAAAATTCAGATCAACTTAATGATCTCGGTAGGACCGAAAGTAGGATATCGGTCAGACCGAGAATCACAAAGAGGTTTTGGAAGTTTGAGTCTATGACGAATCGGGGACTCCGAGTGCTCCTCACACAGAGTGGTCCGAATCTGACTTGATCAAATTTTGTGATGTAGCATGAATAGAGTTTGAGACGAGAGAAACATAGATAGCTAGAGGAGGTTCTTAGGCATTCTTGTCCATCCACTTGGCAAAAGGAAATAAAACCAAACAATCAAAACAACAAGTGGATGTCCTCAAATGAGTAAAATATGCAACCAACATGCTCACACAATAAAATGGCAATTGAAATATGTGACAAAGCATGCACAACCAATTCTAGCATCTATCAAGCAATTGGCGATGACTAGGTCATCTATATATGAGTATATTGACTTAGGAGTCAAGTGAGAACACTTGATCATAGGTCATACTCATCGTTTAAGCTCAAATGGGGTTACCACTTTTACATAAAGCATTGTTGTGTTCACATCTTTAGAGTTGCTTTAGCTCAAGTCTTAGAGTAAAGCTCCCCCTAGATGTGATATCCCCCCTAAGAGGGATGAACTAACCTTGGGTTTTGTCGATGATGACTTCATGTAGATGTTGAAGATGTGGATGCTCAATGTTGATGTAGATCACTTGGAGCTATCCATTTGAGTGAATTGCACTTTCAATACCTACATGGGTTAGTCCCACAAGGAACAAACAAGGATATCCATAGACATAGAGTGATGCACACACAGATGATGTCCATGAAAACTTTTAGGTTACCTTGTCCCTTGTCTTACCAACAAGAGGGTTTGTGACTCCTTGAACTAGTGCAAGATGTGGAAGTTGATTGCACTTGTTCTTGCCAAAATGATAAGAGTGAAGTATGTTGGCGGAGTCACCCTTAAGAACTCTCTAGTTCTACTTCTTTTGGATCCACACCATCTTGATGGGAATCCTTGGAGTTGTAGTCGTACTTGATGAAGTGGAACTTGAAGTGGTCTTGGGAATCCACTTGACTAAGGTCTTAGGAGCTTCTTCAAATGCATCAATTTCCTCTTGAAGCTTGTCCTTGCCTTTTTGCTTGTAGTCTTGTGGTGGAAGATCATCTTGAGCTTGTGTACCCTTGAAGGAAGTAGAATCATACTTCTCTTGTTGAGGAACAAACTTTGTCTTGGGGTATTGATCTTCTTCCCACTCAACTCCATTGGCATTGAACTTTCGTTCAAAACCAACACCTTGATTCTTCCGGTGCCTTCCTTGCTTGCGCACAATTTCCTCGAATTGCTTACTCCCGGCAAGGCTTTTGTAAACTCCTTTCTCTATAATTCCCTTCAATAAGCTATTTCCTTGCTCAAGTGTAACTTGGCTAAGACAATCATTAGTGGAATCAAGAGAACTACTAGAAGCAACAATATTGGATTTAGCATCATCATTGTTACTACTAGAGGAAGAATCTTTCTTGTTCTTGTTACTAGACTTGACTTGAGGCATGTAAGTGGATAAGAGTAAACGCTTGGCAATGTAAGAAGAACTTTTCTTGTGGAGATCATCATTGATTGCCTTTAAAAACTCATGCTCTTGCTCAAGATTGAGCTTTTCAAAGCGTAACTTCTCATGAGCTCTTAAAAGTTCTCGATGATCTTCGAAGATAGTTTCATGAGCTAACTTAAGAGTGTTTAGTTCTTTAGTTAGAGCCTCAATCTTCTCCTTATCATTGTCATTCGTTTTATCTTTATTAGCATGATTATTTGACGTTTCATCATAGTATTCATCACTAGAGTTGTCAACAAGTAAATCATCATCACCTAACAAGTCATCTTCATCACTATTAAAATCAACATACTCGGGATGTGTTACCTTAGGACCTTTGGCCATGAAGCATCTTCCAATTCCTTCATTTGGTGAGTCAAATATGTCGTAGGAGTTGGTTGACACAAGTGCTAGACCGGCAACACCTTCATCTTGAGTATATTCAGAATCAGAGTGATAACTTCTCTCGGAGTGGTTGTCAGAGTCAGAGTCGGATATCCATTCACCAACATGAGCTTGATGTCTTCGTTTTGTGTAGCTCCTTGATGATTTTTCCTTCCTTTCTGAATCCTTGCTTCTCCGTGAGTGTCTTCGTTCATAACGATCATCTCTACTCCTTCTCTCTCTTGGTGGTGATTCTTCTCTTTTGCTTCTTCTTTTTGGAGAGTCTTCTCTTCTCTTGTAGGGAGCCGTACACTCATTGGAATAGTGTCCGGGTCTTCCACAATTGTAGCAGTTTCGCTCTCGACTAGAAGATCTTTTGTCATTGTAGGACCTTGACTTGGAGCTTCTATCTTTGCTTCTACTCTTGTAGAACTTGTTAAAGTTTTTCACCATTAAGCTCAATTCTTCATTGAAGTTTTGTTTCTCACTTGATGATGTAGGGGCTTCACATGAGGCTTTGTAGGCACCACTTGATTTGTTGTGAAGTTCCTCTTTATCCTTAAGTGACATCTCATGAGCAACAATTCTTCCAATTACCTCTGTTGGCTTGAGATCTTTGTAACTGGGCATCATTTGGATCAATGTGCACACGGTATCATATTTTCCATCCAAGGCTCTTAGAATCTTCTTGATGATGAATCTATCGGTCATCTCTTCACTTCCTAAGCCGGCAATCTCATTTGTGATGAGAGCAAGCCTAGAGTACATTTCAGCGACACCTTCACCATCCTTCATTTTGAACTTGTCAAGTTGACTTTGAAGCACATCCAATTTGGATTCCTTGACGGAGTCGGTACCTTCGTGCATATCAATCAAAGTGTCCCAAATTTCCTTTGCATTCTCAAGACGGCTGATTTTGTTGAATTCTTCGGGGCACAATCCGTTGAAGAGAATATCACAAGCTTGAGCATTGTATTGCAACATCTTCAACTCATCCTCGGTAGCTTCACGGTTTGGTTCTCTCCCATCAAAGAAGTCACCTTGCAAACCAACACACACAATAGCCCAAACGGCGGGGTTATGTCCAAGAATATGCATTTTCATTTTATGCTTCCAACTAGTAAAATTAGTACCATCAAAGTAAGGACCTCTACGGTGATAATTTCCCTCGCTAGACGCCATACTCTCCTAGGTTGTGAAACCAAGGCTATGACCACCAAAAGCTATGGAAATCAAAGCAAATGGAGACCAAAGCTCTGATACCACTTGTAGGATCGAAAGTATGTCTAGAGGGGGTGATTAGACTACTTGACCAAATAAAAACTTAACCTTTTCCCAATTTTAGTTCTTGGCAGATTTTAGCTATTTTAGGACAAGTCAAGCAATCATCACACAATTCAAGCAAGCATGCAAAGAGTATATTGGCAGCGGAAAGTAAAGCATGCAACTTCCAAGAATGTAAAGGGAAGGGTTTGGAGAATTCAAACGCAATTGGAGACACGGATGTTTTTCCCGTGGTTCGGATAGGTGGTGCTATCCTACATCCACGTTGATGGAGACTTCAACCCATGAAGGGTAACGGTTGCGCGAGTCCACGGAGGGCTCCACCCACGAAGGGTCCACGAAGAAGCAACCTTGTCTATCCCACCATGGCCATCGCCCACGAAGGACTTGCCTAACTAGCGGTAGATCTTCACGAAGTAGGCGATCTCCTTGCCCAAACTCCTTGGTTCAACTCCACAATCTTGTCGGAGGCTCCCAAGTGACACCTAGCCAATCTAGGAGACACCACTCTCCAAGAAGTAACAAATGGTGTGTTGATGATGAACTCCTTGCTCTTGTGCTTCAAATGATAGTCTCCCCAACACTCAACTCTCTCTCACAGGATTTGGATTTGGCGGAAAGAAGATTTGAGTGGCAAGCAACTTGGGGAAGGCTAGAGATCAAGATTCATATGGTAGGAATGGAATATCTTGGCCTCAACACATGAGTAGGTGGTTCTCTCTCAGAACATATGAGTTGGAAGTGTAGATGTGTTCTGATGGCTCTCTCCACGAGTGAAGAGGAGGTGGAGGGGTATATATAGCCTCCACACAAAATCCAACCGTTACCAATCTCGATGGGACCGAATCAACAAACTCGGTCGGACCGAAATAGTAAACCTAGTGACCGTTAGAGATTTTCGGTGGGACTGACATGCAACTCGGTAGGACCGATATGGTTAGGGTTAGGGCATAACGTAATCTCGGTGAGACCGATTACACAAACTCGGTGAGACCGATTTTGGTAATAAGCTAACCAGAGAGTTGGTCGGGTAAACTCGGTGGGACCGACTCGCTCTTCTCGGTGAGACCGAAATATTACGAAAAGGAAACAGTGAGTTTACATTACAATCTCGGTGGGACCGATCCGCTCTTTCAGTGAGACCGAAAAGTTATGAAAAGGAAATAGAGAAATTGCAATCCCATCTCGGTGAGACCGAGATCCCTATCGGTAGAACCAATTTTCTTAGGGTTTGGCAATGGCTATGACAAGTGAAACTCGGTGGCACCGGGTTGAAAGAATCGGTAGGGCCAAGTTTGGCTTTGGGTTTAGGTCAAATGTGGATATGGGAAAGTAGCTGAGGATTTTGGAGCATATCATTAAGCACATGAAGCAAGAGGCTCATTAAGCAACACCTCATCCCTCCTTGATAGTATTGGCTTTTCCTATGGACTCAATGTGATCTTGGACCACTAAAATGTAAAATGAAGAGTCTTGAGCATATGAGCTAGAGCCAATCCTTTGTCCTTAGCATTTTGAGGGTTCCACTTTCACCATACATGCCATGCCAATCATTGAGCTTTCCTGAAATGATCATCTTGGAATAGCATTAGCTCAATGAGCTATATGTTGTTATGAATTACCAAAACCACCTAGGGATAGTTGCACTTTCAGAGCTGATGCATATAAGGCCAAACTCGCGACGTCGAACACTCCCTAAGGTATTCGGTCTTTAAAACATATGCCGAGCTGAAAAATGCCCTTAATAATAAACCCCGAGTGTCCAGGTACGTGCAATATTCTGACGTGGCGAAATGCCAATAACGTCAGCTTCCTTCTCGGTCGTAGTAAGTATCCGGAGGATGTGAACAACAAGAGACAATAAAAAAGGTTTACGCAGGGTCTTAATCTAAAAAGAATCCTTTGAGCGGGTGCCTGCTGCACGTCTGTGCCTATGTCTCCGTCGTGCCGTGTCCTGGACGGGTGCAGCATGATTGTCATCTGTAAAAACAGAAGAACTTAGGTGAAAAGTTGTCGTGCCAAAAAAATTGGTTATTCTCGATAAACCAATAAAACTCAAGATAAGTCAAGTTGAGCCGAACTAGCCCTGATTACACGCGGGAAGCCCCTTGTACCGTCTATGAGGGTTTAACCATCAAACCAATCTCAGGTATATCTAGTGATGCGCCGGACTCGTCTAACCGTGTCCGCGATCTTGATGACTGGTCATTTATTCTGGTTGGTGAGGCCGTCTAGTGCTCGGCTGCTAAAGCCGCCGCACGTTCTTCCGCGCGTAGAGAATGCTCAATATTTCCACTAACTGTGATGGTGCCACGTGGACCCGGAATCTTAAGCTTAAGAGAAGCGTAATGTGGTACCGCATTAAAACGAGTGAAAGTTGTTCTTCCGAGCAGTGCTTGATAGCCGCTTCAGAACGGAGCAATGTCGAAGTCTAACTTCTCACTTCGGTAGTTGTCGGGTGAACCGAATACAACCTCTAGTATTAGAGAGCCCGTGGAGCGGGCCTCTAGACCTGGTATTACTCCCTTGAAGGTAGTATTACTGTGGTTAATTTTTGTCGGGTCTATCCCCATTTTGCGGATTGTGTCATGATATATCAGATTTAGACCACTGCCGCCGTCCATAAGGACTCGTGTGAGATGGTATCCGTTTATTGTTGGGTCTAACACCAAGGCAGCCAATCCTTCGTGTCGGATGCTTGTCGGGTGATCCCTGCGATCAAAAGTGATCGAGCAGACCAACCAGGGGTTGAACTTAGGGGTGACGGGCTCTATGGGGCATATGTCTCGGAGTGCATATTTGCTTCTCCTCTTCATCACCTGGATCATGTTTACTATTTTAACCTCTGGTGGGAATTTTTTCTGTCCTTCAATGCTTTGCTAGCAAGGTTCGTCCTCATCTTCGCTTGGTGTCTCCCTCCCCCTGTGTTCGGCGTTTAGCTTACCGGCCTTCTTGAAGACCCAGCATTGTCTGTGGGTGTGATTTGCAGGTTTATCGGGGGTGCCATGAATCTGACATAGTTTGTCTAGAATCTTGTTTAGGCTGGACTGTCCATCTCTGCTGCCTTTGAAAGGCTTTTTCCGCTGACCTGGTCGAGAGCCCCTGAATCCGGTGTTTACCGCCATATTATCTGGGCTATCTTCTTTATTTCGACACTTGTTTTTACTGCGTCGTGGTTTTCCGTTGTCATCCCTGACTTCGGATGTGCTTGGGTCGCTGGTGCTACTGCGGGCTAACCAGCTATCTTGCCCGTGCAAGCGGGTCATGAGGCTTGTTAGGGCTGCCATTGTTCTCGGTTTTTCTTGGCTGAGGTGTCTGGCGAGCCATTCGTCTCGGACGCTGTGCTGGAAAGCTGCTAAGGCTTCGGTGTCCGGGCAGTCGACGATTTGATTCTTCTTAATGAGAAACCTGTTCCAAAGCTTTCGGGCTGACTCTCCAGGCTATTGAATTATATGACTTAAATCGTCTGCATCCGGAGGTCGGACATAGGTCCCTTGAAAATTAGCCCGAAAAGCGTCCTTGAGCTCCTCCCAACTTCCAATTGAGTTTTCAGGGAGGCTTTTCAGCCAGTGCCGAGCTGGTCCTTTAAGCTTGAGGGGCAAGTACTTGATGGGGTGGAGATCGTCTCCGCGAGCCATATGGATATGGAGGATAAAGTCCTCAATCCAGACCCCAGGGTCTGTGGTCCCGTAGTACGCCTCTATGTTCACTGGTTTGAATCCTTCTGAAAATTCGTGGTCCAGCACCTCATCGGTGAAACATAGGGGGTGTGCCGCACCCCTGTATTTGGATGTATCAGGGCGTTCGGACGGTTGTAGTATTCGGTTTTGATTTTGTGCCGGAGCGCGCTTCCTAGATCCATAGATGGATCTGGTCATACTGGATTTTTGGCGCGAGTCCTCACGTACATCGTGTGTTGACTTATGTGCGGCCTTGTTAGCCGCTCTATCGCGGCCACAAGGTGGTTGATCCGGCTGGTTGGCCGTTTTATTTTTTGGCTGTGTGGGCTCTACGGCCTCACCGTCGAATTCAAGTAATAGCTTGCGCTTTGGATAGCTCTTTGTGTGGTAACTTCCACCATACTTTTCTTCGTTGTCGAGCACTTTGTTCCACCTGTTGTTGAGTGTATTTTGTGCGGCATTAAGCCTTTGCTTCTACTTGTTCAGACTCCTCACTATGGCAGTAAGCCTTCTGCGGAGGTTCTCTTGTTCCAAGTGCCTTTCCGGGATGATGTGTGCATCCTTGTCCGGACTGTTTTCCTCCCCGGAGGGAGGTTGATGAGCTTTATCCTTGGCGTCGCCTGAAAGTGCGTTATATCGACTAGAGGGGGGGTGAATAGGTGATTTTTATGAAAGTCTTCAAAACATGGAAGTTATGAAGACAAATAGTAGAGATATGCCTATTACTATGCAGCGGAAGGTAGACTACACTAAGCAAGCCATGGTCAAGTATTCAATAGAGTGAAAGCACAATGACAAATAGCTGCAGTGTAATAAGGATCAGGTAGGAAGATATTATGAAGCCAAACAGATCATACAGTCACGTTGTGAAGACAAAAGATAGAGCAAGCATGCAATGACTTCACAATGAGTAACAGTAAGTAAAAGGAAGTGAAGATGAAACCAGTGACTCGTTGAAGACAATGATTTGTTGGACCAGTTCCAGTTGCTGTGACAACTGTATGTCTGGTTAGGGCGGCTAGGTATTTAAACCAAAGGACACACAGTCCCGGACACCCAGTCCTGAACACACAGCTCAGGACACCCAGTCCTCACCGTATTCCCCTTGAGCTAAGGTCACACAGACCTCGCCCAATCACTCTGGTAAGTCTTCAAGGTAGACTCCCAAACCTTCACAAACTTCGTTCACCGGCAATCCACAATGTCTCTTGGATGCTCAGAACGCGACGCCTAACCGGCTGGAGGATGCACAGTCCTCAAGTGTAATAAGTCTTCAGATCACTCAGACAAGAAGATTTAGGTGATGCCCAATTCTCTCTGGCTCTGGGTGGTTAGGGCTTTTTCCTCGCAAGGAATTCTCTCTCTCAAAGGCTTCGAGGTGGGTTGCTCTCAAACGACAAAAGCCGTGCACTAAATCTGAGCAGCCAACCATTTATGGTTGTAGGGGGTGGGCTATTTATAGCCACTTGGCAACCCGACCTGATTTGTCCAAAATGACCCTGGGTCACTAAGGAACTGACACGTGTTCCAACGGTCAGATTTCAAACTCACACGGCAACTTTACTTGGGCTACAAGCAAAGCTGACTTGTCCGACTCTGGACAAAATTTGCTCTCATAGTCTTCACTCGAAGACATAGGTTTTTGAATTAGGCATCACATCAGTCATTCTGACTGGTTCTCTTGGACCCCACTTAGCAGTACGGTGGTTCCTATGACTCAACACAAACGAAAAAGAACTACGAAATATCTAAGTCTTCGAGTTCCGTAGGCTTCACTTGGTGTCTTCTCTTGTCATAGTCTTCAATGTGAATATCTTCATATACCACCATTGACTTCAATGTCTTCGTACATTTTAGGGGTCATCTCTGGTAGTAAAACCGAATCAATGAGGGACTTCTACCTGTGTTATCCTACAATTCTCACAAACACATTAGTCCCTCAACTAGGTTTGTCGTCAATACTCCAAAACCAAGTAGGGGTGGCACTAGATGCACTTACAATCTCCCCCTTTTTGGTGATTGATGACAAACTAGTTGAAGTTTTCAACGGGGAATATAATCTGTGAAATTGTAAAGGATAAGGAACTGTCTTCATAAGTTGCAAGGGCTCCCCCTGAAGATGTGCATATAAGTAATTTGCTTTTGGAATGCAAATGCTCATGGCAGGTTGTACTTGTGGAGATCCACTTCAACTTATGATGACAATCCACTATGCATGTAAAAGTATATGAAGATAATGACATGCATAATGAAAAATGGACGTCTGCAGAATGATCTAAGTGCGGAATTTATCATCGCACACGCGGAATTTATCTTCGCAAAACAAGGTGGCAAACAAGTAGCAGACGACCATCGAGTTTAAGTGTTACAACTCAAAGAACCAAATGAAGCAAAACGAGAGTTGTAAGCACGAAGCAAAATATAGCAAAATATAAAGCACCCGCCCATATTGACCTGCTTGAAGACTATCAACCTCATATGCTTCTCCCCCTTTTGTCATTGAGGACCAAAAAGGTTTGAAGACATAGAGTTTTCTACTCGTTCCCATGAGCAGCAGGGTCGTTGGTGGTGTTTGGCAGTGCTGAAGAGCTTGGTGCAGAGTCGACGCGTGCTGAAGGAGGTGGAGGTGATGTAGCATCATCTTGATCCTTGATGATTCTTGCAGTCACTATGGCAGCAGATGAAGAGAACTCTGAGTCTTCAAGTGATGGAGTTTCTCGCAGCACAGCCCTTCGAGGAGGTGTGGAGTCAAACTTGAATTGCTCTTTGAAGCCATCCTCTTGAAGATCAGCTTCAGAACACATCATCGTGAGTCCTTTCTAGGTGCGGCGACAGGTTTCATGTGCAACGAATGCATTCTTGGTGGCAAGATTTCGAATGCGATTTACATCCACCAAGAGGCTTTTCATCTGTCTCTTCAGCCAGTCATGATGCCTATCCTGCTTTTGATGAAGGGCCACAAGAAGCTCTCGGTCATTGAGAACACGAGCGCGCTTCTTGGGTCTTGGAGCTGTTGTGCTGTCAGTGGCTTCAGTGGAAGCAGGGCGTGGTGCACGTGTAGTGCCAGCCAACGGATACACCCTGGAGATGGCTTCAACTCCTTCAATGTTTTGAGTGAAGCTCTGGTGTTCTGCATTCTGAAGACTTAGAGGTTGCTTGGCAGGTTCAGGATAGATGGCTTTAGCAGAGATATCCACATCTGGCAAGAAGATCCGATGGTTGCGGGCTGAGGGCTGATACAAGATAGCAGAGTGAAGTTTGATCAGCGGCATGACCCAAGGGGCGTAGAACTTCAAACCAAAGAGATCTGAGCCTGATGCAGCAAGTTGGCGTATGAAGAATTCCTGTGCGTTGAAGCATTTGCCATGAAGGATACAGAATATCAGAGTCTTCATTGCACCCTCGATCTTGGCATTTGGAGAGTGCCCTTTGATAGGCCAGAGAGTCCGCCTGATGATGTGATAGATGGTTCTGGGCAGGTACTCAAGGTCTTCAACCAAGAACTCTGTGGGATACGCAGCATCTTGAGGCAATGGCTTCATCATGCTAAGCATTTGACTCATATTGGGTTCAGGCCGCTGAAAGATGCTTTCAATAGCTTCAGTGTGTAGCTGATAGCCTTGCTCGAAGAATTCGCCAGGAAAGTGGGCAGTCCATTGAGCTCAATGATATCAAATGCATTGGCTTCGTGATGAACATTGCCGGTCATCCACTCCAGGACCCAAGTCTTCGGATCTCTGTTGTATCCTTTGATGTGAAGTGTGGCATAGAATTGTAGCAGCAGCTCTTAATTCCAATGATCTTCATCAGTAACAAACTGCAGCAGACCCACTTGCTTGAAGCAATCCAACGCTTCTTCTAGACAGGGCAGACCAGCAATAGCTTCAACTTCAAGGCGCTTGTGTGGGAAGATGCGACCTTGGTTGTACAGTATGCATGAGTAGTAGCTGCGCTGAGGATAGCTCCAGAACCTATCTGATGAAATCCTTTCCCTTGAGTAGGGGTTCTTGGAGCTATTGAAGAATGTATTATGTTCCCTAAAGCCATTGATGTTGAAGGAACCAGGTGCTGATGCAGGACCTGGGAACCTTGGCAGTCTTGGGATCAGCTTCTGTACCTGAGGCCTGTGCTCAACATGGTAATCAAATTGGGGACCGGCAGCAGACTCAGGAACAGAAGTATCATGATCAGTGGCTTCGCTGTCATCTGAAGCTTTTGATGGGGAGGGTTCCACATTAGCTTCAGTGTTGGTTGTGGTAGCCTCAATATTTTCATCCTCCACTTGACTAGCTGGAGGGTCGGACACAGGCAAGTTCTCCTGGAGAACTGCTTCTTGGTGAGACGAGGTGACTTGTGGTACATCTTCTTCTTCGGCTGATGCAGCTGGAATGTCTTAGTAGAGACTTGAGGCCTTGGACCTTTGTGAAGCCGGCGTAACGCAGACGACGCCTTTGGAGCTGGAGTGGGCTGGGCCTCATTGTCTTCTTAATCTTGTGGGCGATCCGCCCATGAAGCATCCTGTGCAATTAGCGTCAATGGACGACCAATGCTGATGAGTTTGCTGTTTTCAAGCTGAGGAAGGACTGCACCATCGTCTACATTGTCATGATGACCAATGTCTTTAGCGGCGATGGGATCGGCTGCTGGAATGTCTTCAGCTTCAGGAGCCTCTGTGGAAGCAGGCTCATGAACTGTCAGTTGACGTTCTGCGTCAGGATGAACCATAGAGATGGGTTCAACTATCAAGGGCTCTGTGGGAGCAGCCCGAGCTTTCATGATCTTTCTCTTTTTCTGGGTGGGGGCAGAAGGAGAGGCTTCAGAGTGTTTCCTCTTCCTGGCTTTAGCCTCGGCAGTTCTTGTCTTCTTGAGCTCTGAAGCGGTTGACCGACTCTTTGGCTTCGAGCCAGTCATTGCAGTTGGGAAGACAATCGGAACTGCTTCCTGCCTTGGTGCATCTGGTTCAGCTGTAGTAGGTTTCTTCTTCTTCTTCGCGGCCATCCTGGGGTCGATGCCAGGACGCCCAAGTGCTTTGCGCTTCTCAGCCTCATTAAAGGCTTGCACGCATCTGTCAGCCAGAGTCTTCATCCGCTCACGCGAACCCTGAGCTTCTGCATGCTTCTTCAGAAAGTTTTCCTTTAGCTCGTGCATCATGATCTTGAAGTTCTTCACTTCTTGCACGCTGAGCTTGGCCATATGCTTCTTGAAATGAGCCTTTTCATGGTCAATCTTCTGCTTCAGTTCAACAATGCGCTGGGCAATAGCAAGTTCTGAAGCAATAGCGCCTTGGAAGGCGACGCTGAGGCCAATGGGCAGCTGCAGATCTTCAAAGCTGATGTTTGGCGTGTCAAACCACTCGTCAATGAAGTTGTGGATGATGGCGACATCAAAGAGAGGCAGATTGTTGAAGATTTCTGCTTCTTCTTTGCTCTTGATGAGCTGCTCAAGAGCGTCATCTGCAAGATCTTCATCACTTGATAGATCAATGGCGTCGTTGCGCAGAATGTCAGCAGCTGTTAGCTCTTCGCCAGTGTGAGGCAGAGGCAACTTGGCCTTCTGGGGCTTGGAGACGTGTGATAAGTCTTCAGACTGCACACTGTCTTCAGGAGGTGCAGTTGCCAATGGCTTCGCCCTTGAGATTTTTGGTGACGGGGCCGGCTTTGAAGCTTTTGGTTTCCTCATCTGCTTTGGCTTCAGCACTGCAGGCGCGTCATCAGACTCAGTGTCAGCTGCAGGCTCATTCACTGCAGTCCCTTGAACCACGATGTAGGTGATGAGGCCGTCAAGGTTGGCGAAGGGATCGATGACATTGGGTTCTGCATGTCGTGTGCCATCTGCCCTTGGTGCTGAGGGACCAGGGTTGAAGTCTAGCCCAAACTTCTTCTTGTTCTGCTTCGCTGAGTTTTGGGCAAACTGAAAGTTGCGCTTGAACAGAATGTCGTCACGACACCATAGCAGTGACGACGAGTGTGCATCAGCAGGTTGTGGTCCACGGACCATGCATGGATAGAAGCCTTGAGCAATGGCTTCATCTCTGGACCTGGGTAGAAGATTTTTGAATAGGATGTCTCCCCACGGTCTCTTGATGGCGTTTTTCTCAGCATACTCTTGGGTTGTGAAGCGGTATTTGAACCATTGCTCTGCCCAATAGCGTTGAATCCATTGGATTCGGGTCTTGCGCTGACCGTAACTCTCTTCAAGATCTGTTTTATACATTTCTGCAAGTTCATCAGGCAGATCTCTGGATGTTCCGCCACGACGCTGTCTGCGCCCCTTCCTTGCTGCTGTTTCTGAAGCCATAAACTTTAACTTGAAAGGCTTCAAGACGTTCAAAGGCTTCAAAGGCTTTCTCTTGCTGGAACTGGCTTCAGAAGAATTTATGTGATGCTGTAAGAACTCTGCAAATGAATGCAGACTATGAGAACCAAAGGATTCTCCCACGGACATGTACCTGTGACAGCATTAAGGTGCGAGGGAAGGGGAAGAGGTCATATGCATTCTCAGAAGGTTTTGAAGATAAATCAGTTTAGAAGACATTGACCTCATTGTGCGAAGACATTCACTCACAGATAAGAAGTTGGTTCCAGATTTGTACGAACCCACAGATCAGTACAAGTGAGGAATCTAACTACTTTGTGAAGCACAAGTGAATATACTAGGCATGTTATGAGATGCAGTATGAGGGAGATCTAACTTGTGTGAATAGAAACTTCTTATGGTAGAAAGTGACAAAGCCATAGGATCAAAAGAGGCTGTAAAAAGAAGTTTTATTTACCACACTGGGAACTGCTAGATGGAGAGGGAGATGAGGCCGAGCAGTTCAATCTTCCGTGCCCTAACATGGCGACGGAAGACACCTACGGCGACGGCGGAGAGGACGATGTCCGCGATCGGCGTGAAGACGGCGTCGGAGAGGTTGCGGCAGCAAAGCGCTTCGTCGCCGGCGTCGTCGAGGGCTAGCGGTGGCGCTAGGGTTCATGCGAGGGAGGAAGAAGGAGATAATGACCGCTGTGAGTGTGTATTTATAGGTACAGGGGCGGCACTGCGCTATTACACAGGTGCCCCTAGCGATTCGCATCTGAGTGACGCGTGGCCATCATGTTGAATTTTGGGGTTTGTTCCACGTCCCACGCACGCCTGGATTGTCGGGTGGTCGTTCCTACTTCTCCGGATTTCATGTGGATGAATGAGCATTGAAAACAGACTTAAAGTTTGTCTCTGTGTCTTCTACTGACAAGGGCGCAGAGAAGACATTCGACAGTTTCAATAGAATGCATATGACTTGGAGAGATAGAACTTGAGATAGAGAGCATAGAGAGGTTAGGGTCCGATCACATTCACTTAGTTCAAAAGATTCAAACAAGAAGACATAGCTATAAGTGAATGCTGTAGAGGACAGAACACTAGTATATATATATATATATATATATATATATATATATATATATATATATATATATATATATAATCAACATACTGAAGATAATCTTGAAGACATGTTGAGATTGAAGCCAAACCAAATGTGAAGACATTGCAAGGTAACGCCATGAGTGAAACACTTCAAAATAGAACGTTTGGTGGTGGCGTTACCCACCGTATAGGAAGTATTAGACCCAGACACGGCACACAATTATCGTGGCGCTCCAAAGTCAAATTCCACATTAATGTATTCACACTTAGAATGTATGTCTTCATTGATTGAAGATATACGTTACTTCGTGTGTTGCACATCTAAGTCATCAATATGCATAAGGGTTAGGATGTGTGCCTGATCACAGGACATTTGAGGATTCCAGGATATTTAGCTCACACCGTAACTTGCAAAGTCTCTTATCATCCAAGGGCTTGGTGAAGATATCTGCCAATTGATCTTCAGTGTTGATGTGTATGATATCAATATCTTCCTTCGCAATATGATCTCTGAGAAAGTGATGACGAATTTCAATGTGCTTTGTCTTCGAGTGCTGAACTGGGTTGTTGGCGATCTTGATGGCGCTTTCATTGTCGCAGTAAAGTGGCACTTGCTTCAGATGAATGCCATAGTCCTTGAGAGTTTGCTTCATCCACAGAAGCTGAGCACAGCAAGATCCAGCAGCAATGTATTCAGATTCAGAAGTGGAGAGGGATACATAGTTCTGCTTCTTTGAAGACCAACATACAAGTGATCGTCCCAGAAAATGGCATGTGCCTAATGTAGACTTGCGATCAACTTTGTCACCAGCATAATCAGCATCCGAGAATCCAACCAGATCAAACTCTGAGCCCTTTGGATACCATAATCCTAGAGTTGGGGTGTGAGCCAAATATCGAAGAATTCGCTTCACAGCTAAGTGATGCGACTCCATTGGTGCCGCTTGAAATCGAGCACACATGCAAACACTAAGCATAATATCTGGCCTAGATGCACATAAATAAAGCAAAGAACCAATCATGGAGCGGTATACCTTTTGATCGAACTCTTTATCATTGTCGTCGGGACCCAGATGATGTTTGGCTGGCATTGGTGTTGTGAAGCCTTTGCAGTCTTGCATACCGAACTTCTTCAGGCAATCTTTGAGATACTTCTCTTGAGATATGAAGATGCCATTGCGTTGTTGTCGTATTTGAAGACCAAGGAAGAACTTCAGCTCCCCCATCATGGACATCTGATATTGCTCTTGCATCATATATCCAAACTCTTCACTGTACTTCTGATTGGTGCAGCCGAAGATAATGTCATCCACATATATTTGGCACACAAAGAGTTCACCATCATATGTCTTCGTGAAAAGAGTGGGATCTAGGGAACCAAGTATGAAGCCTTTGCTCTTCAGGAAGTATTTGAGTGTGTCATACCAGGCCCGAGGGGCTTGTTTAAGGCCATACAGTGCCTTGTTGAGCTTGTATACCATGTCAGGATGCTTTGGATTTCCAAAGCCAGGCGGTTATGCAACATACACTTCTTCTTCAATCTTGCCATTGAGAAAGGCACTCTTCACATCCATTTGATATATAAGTATGTTATGATGATTTGCATAGGCCAGCAGTATGCGCATGGCTTCAAGTCTAGCCACAGGAGCAAATGTTTCATCGAAGTCGATGCCTTCCACTTGAGTATATCCTTGAGCAACGAGACGAGCTTTGTTTCTGATAACTTGACCATGCTCATCTTGCTTGTTGCGGTATATCCATTTGGTGCCTATTATATTGTGCTTCCGTGGATCAGGACGCTTAACCAGTTCCCATACATTATTCAGCTCAAACTGTTGAAGCTCTTCTTGCATAGCTTGAATCCATTCAGGTTCCATGAAGGCTTCTTCAACTTTCTTGGGTTCTGCTACTGAGACGAATGCGAAGTGCCCACAGAAATTCGCTAGCTGAGTTGCCCTTGAACGAGTGAGTGGACCAGGTGCATTGATGTTGTCAATTATTCTCTCAATCTGCACTTCATTGGCAACACGAGGATGTACAGGGCGAAGACTTTGCTCTTGCTGATCTGTGTTATTGTTGAGAGGAATGTCTTCAGGCTGAGCATTGTCTTCATGTGGATCAGGTGCTGAGATGATAAGTTCTTCTTCAGGATGAGCTTCAGAAGGTATAATCTCTCCAGTTCCCATTAGCTTGATTGATTCACTAGATGGAACTTCATCTAGCACATTTGGCAGTAGCTCACTTTGTGAACCATTGGTCTCATCGAACCGCACATCCACTGTTTCAACCACTTTGTAATGAAAGAGATTGAAGACTCTGTAGGAGTGTGAATCCTTTCCATATCCAAGCATAAAACCCTCATGTGCTTTAGGTGCAAACTTTGAGGTGTGATGTGGGTCCTTAATCCAGCACCTTGCGCCAAATACTCTGAAGTAACTGACATTTGGCTTCTTGCCAGTTAGGAGTTCATAAGATGTCTTGTTCAGAAGCTTGTGAAGATAAACATGATTGATTGTATGGCATGCAGTGTCAATGGCTTCAGGCCAGAATTTTCTTGGAGTCTTGTATTCATCTAGCATCGTTCTGGCCATCTCAATGAGTGTTCTGTTCTTGCATTCGACGACGCCATTCTGCTGTGGCGTGTATGGGGCTGAGAATTCATGTGTGATGCCCAAGGTATCAAGATATGTATCAAGTCCAGTGTTCTTGAATTCAGTGCCATTGTCACTTCTGATGTGCTTTATCTTGGCACCATAGTTGTTCATTGCTTGATTGGCGAAGCGTCTGAAGACATCCTGCACTTCATTCTTGTAAAGGATTATATGCACCCAAGTATATCTAGAGTAATCATCAACAATGACGAAGCCATATAAGCAAGCAGTAGTGGTAAAAGTTGAGTAGTGAGTGGGACCAAAAAGATCCATGTGAAGCAGTTCGAAGGGTCGAGTAGTGGTCATGATTGTCTTCGAGGGATGTTTGGCCCTCGCCATCTTCCCTGCTTCACAGGCACCACATAAGTGATCTTTCTTGAACTTGACGCCTTCGATGCCTATGACATGCTTCTTCTTCGCAAGGGTGTGGAGATTCCTCATGCCAGCATGCCCAAGCCTCCGATGCCAAAGCCAGCATTCTGAAGCCTTTGCTAGAAGACATACTGCAAGCTGTGGCCCCGTTGAGAAATCTACCACGTGCAAATCATCTTTTCGATACCCTTCAAACACTAGAGACTTGTCAGATTCCATTAGTACAAGGCAACGATATTTTCCAAACATTACGATCATGTTCAAATCGCAAAGCATTGAGACAGACATCAAGTTGAAGCCAAGGGATTCAACAAGCATGACTTTATCCATGTGTTGATCCCTTGAGATTGCAACTCTACCTAGACCCAATACCTTACTTTTACTAGTGTCAGCAAATGTGATGTGGCTCTTGTCGGATGGACGTAAGGTTGAGTCCATAAGAAGACTTCTTTTGCCAGTCATGTGATTTGTACACCCACTATCAATAATCCATTCTGAAGACGCTGGTGTCGTACCCTACAGTGCAGTTAGGGGGATAGGCTTCACCAAGAGCATTGTGAAGCAAAAACATTTGACGAACCAGTGGGTTATGAAAACTTAGATCCAGATTAGGACTAATAGGGAGAGTAGCATGCGATTCAGGAACAAAGTACATAATGATGCCATTCGGGCATTTTATCTTGCGCCCTACAAGATGTTTAAGGTCTCCAGCAATAGCGTCAGAAGATTTTGGTTTTCTGCTGGAGACCTTTCCCTGCAAAAGAGAGTTAAGCTTTCTTAGCCACCCACATCTTCAAGGGTGGCTTAGAAGCAATAAGTCTAAGTGCAGCATCTGAGAATTTTGGCTTTGGAGCCCTAGCAAACAGTCTAGCAGGCGGACAATAGTACTCATAAGAATAGGCAGAATAGTTCTTGGTCATATGAACATGGCGGTTTGATGAACCGTTCTCACATTCATATGACTGAGTGTGGTTTCCCTGCAAAACATTTGCGTTAGTGCGACTCATGTGAGTCCTCTGTCTGTATGAAGCCTTTGGACCGTATGAAACCTTTGGTCTGAGGTTTGTTTTCTTCATGTGAGGTGTCATGAAGACATTCACAGGAAGATTTTCCAGACACGTTTTCAGAACCCAGATCTTCTTCATAGGCGGTCCATTCCTGCAGTTAGTACCAATGTACCTGGCAAACACTTCACCATTCTGATTCTTAAACAGTACATAGTTTGCATCAAAGGATTTATCAATGATAATGGGGTTAGCACAAGTGAAGCCAGATAAATTGGATGGATCTGCTGAAGGTTCCTTTGCAGCAACCCACATGGTTTTGGGGTACTGCTCAGGTTTCTAGTAAGAGCCATCTGCATTCATTTTCCTAACGAACCCAACACCCTCTTTCCTAGGGTTTCGGTTCAGAATCTGCTTCTTGAGGACATCACATAATGTCTGATGTCCTTTGAGACTTTTGTACATCCCTGTTTCAAGCAATGTCTTCAACCTAGCATTCTCATCAGCAATAGCAGTGGTATCCTCAGCAGAGGGGTTAGTTACCACTTCAACAGTTGAAGATATTGCAACAGCAGTAGCAGTGGAACATTCAGCAACAGAAGTAGCATTATCACGCTCAATGCATTTAAGACATGGTGGTTCAAATCCTTCCTGAGCAGAACTGATCTGTTCGGTGCGAAGTGACTCGTTTTACTTTTGAAGATCTTCATGAGCCGCTCTCAATTTCTCAAGTTCTTGCTTCCTTTGAAGATAATCATAGGAAAGCTTTTCATGAGTTGTTGAGAGAGTATCATGACGATCTTCAAGTTCCTGATACTTAACATGAAGATTTTTTATGTCTTCAATTAAGGATTCAGATCGAGTCATTTTAGCACCCAACAAATCATCGCTTCTGTCTAACAATTTTTGAATATGTTCCATGGTTTTCTGTTGTTCAGTTGCAATTTTAGCAAGCATTTTGTAACTGGGTTTTGAATCACAATCAGAGTCATCGTCACTAGATGTTTGATAGTGAGTAGTGCGTTTGTTTACCTTGGCACCGCGTGCCATGAAGCAGTAGGTAGGAGTGGAGTAGTCCTTGTCATTTGCATCGGTGTCGGTGATGAAGTCATTGTCTTCAGTGTTGAAGATGGACTTGGCGACGTATGTTGTAGCCAGACTTGCAATGCCAGAATCAGACTCCTCCTCAGACTCCACCTCTGCCTCCTCAGAAGCGGGCTCCTCCTCTGAATTCATTTCCTTGCCAACAAACGCACGTGCCTTGCCAGATGAGCTCTTCTTGTGTGATGAAGACTTTGAGGAAGACTTGGAAGAAGACTTTGAGTATTTCTTCTTCTTCTTGTCGTCAGAGTCATATTCCTTGCTCTTCTTCTTCTTTCTATTCTCATTGTCCCACTATGGACACTCAGAGATGAAGTGTCCAGTTTTCTTGCACTTGTGGCATGTTTTCTTCTTGTAGTCATGAGCAGAAGCTTCATCATTCCTTGAGCTTGATCGTGAAGACTTTCTGAAGCCTTTCTTCTTGGTGAATTTTTGGAACTTCTTCACTAGCATTGCAAGTTCCCTTCCAATGTCTTCAGGATTATCAGAACTGCTGTCAGATTCTTCTTCAGATGAGGAAACATCTTTTTCCTTCAAGGCACGAGTTCGCCCATAGTTTGGACCGTAGATATCTCTTTTCTCAGAAAGCTGAAACTCATGTGTGTTGAGCCTCTCAAGTATGTCAGACGGATCGAGTGTCTTGAAATCAGGACGTTCTTGAATCATCAGGGTTAGGATGTCAAATGAACTATCAAGTGATCTCAGCAGCGTCTTGACGACTTCATGTTTGGTGATCTCAGTGGCGCCGAGGGCTTGAAGCTCATTTGTGATGTTAGTGAGTCGATCAAATGTGTGCTGGACATTCTCATTGTCATTTCGCTTGAAGCGGTTGAAGAGGTTGCGAAGAACACTTATTCTCTGATCTCTCTGGGTTGAGATGCCTTCATTGACCTTGGAGAGCCAGTCCCAGACCAGCTTGGATGTCTTCAAAGCACTCACACGGCCATACTGTCCTTTGGTCAGATGACCACAGATGATATTCTTGGCAGTAGAGTCCAGTTGAACGAATTTCTTGACATCAGCAGCAGTGACACCTTCTCCAGCCTTGGGAACGCTGTTCTCAATGACATACCATAGGTCGACGTCAATGGCTTCAAGATGCATGCGCATCTTATTCTTCCAGTAGGGATATTCAGTTCCATCGAAGACGGGGCATGCAGCGAAGACTTTAATTATCCCTGCAGTCGACATAGCTAAAACTCCAAGTGGTTAAACCAAATCACACAGAACAAGGGAGCACCTTGCTCTGATACCAATTGAAAGTGCGTTATATCGACTAGAGGGGGGTGAATAGGCGATTTTTATGAAAGTCTTCAAAACGTGGAAGTTATGAAGACAAACAGTAGAGATATGCCTATTACTATGCAACGGAAGGTAGACTACACTAAGCAAGCCATGGTCAAGTATTCAATAGAGTGAAAGCACAATGACAAATAGCTGCAGTGTAATAAGGATCAGGTAGGAAGATATTATGAAGCCAAACAGATCATACAGTCACGTTGTGAAGACAAAAGATAGAGCGAGCATGCAATGACTTCACAATGAGTAACAGTAAGTAAAAGGAAGTGAAGATGAAACCAGTGACTCATTGAAGACAATGATTTGTTGGACCAGTTCCAGTTGCTGTGACAACTGTATGTCTGGTTAGGGCGGCTAGGTATTTAAACCAAAGGACACACAGTCCCGGACACCCAGTCCTGAACACGCAGCTCAGGACACCCGGTCCTCACCGTATTCCCCTTGAGCTAAGGTCACACAGACCTCGCCCAATCACTCTGGTAAGTCTTCAAGGTAGACTTCCAAACCTTCGCAGACTTCATTCACCGGCAATCCACAATGTCTCTTGGATGCTCAGAACGCGACGCCTAACCGGCTGGAGGATGCACAGTCCTCAAGTGTAATAAGTCTTCAGATCACTCAGACAAGAAGACTTAGGTGATGCCCAATTTTCTCTGGCTCTGGGTGGTTAGGGCTTTTTCCTCGCAAGGAATTCTCTCTCTCAAAGGCTTCGAGGTGGGTTGCTCTCAAACGACAAAAGCCGTGCACTAAATCTGAGCAGCCAACCGTTTATGGTTGTAGGGGGTGGGCTATTTATAGCCACTTGGCAACCCGACCTGATTTGTCCGAAATGACCCTGGGTCACTAATGAACTGACACGTGTTCCAACGGTCAGATTTCAAACTCACACGGCAACTTTACTTGGGCTACAAGCAAAGCTGACTTGTCCGACTCTGGACAAGATTTGCTATCATAGTCTTCACTCGAAGACATAGGTTTTTGAATTAGGCATCACATCAGTCATTCTGACTGGTTCTCTTGGACCCCACTTAGCAGTACGGTGGTTCCTATGACTCAACACAAACGAAAAAGAACTACGAAATATCTAAGTCTTCGAGTTCCATAGGCTTCACTTGGTGTCTTCTCTTGTCATAGTCTTCAATGTGAATATCTTCATATACCACCATTGACTTCAATGTCTTCGTACATTTTAGGGGTCATCTCTGGTAGTAAAACCGAATCAATGAGGGACTTCTACCTGTGTTATCCTGCAATTCTCACAAACACATTAGTCCCTCAACTAGGTTTGTCGTCAATACTCCAAAACCAACTAGGGGTGGCACTAGATGCACTTACATCGCCGTGTTCGGATATCGGATCCGTACTATGTTCGCCGTTTGCAGTTTCATCGTGTTCTGCCCCTGGGTCAATGTGGTCGTCATTTTTGGAGTCGACTGGGGTGTTATTTTCTCTTGCGATGTTATCGCTGCTTTTGTCGAGGCGGGATTTGGGGCGGCGCCTACGCCGACGCTTTGTTTGCTTCTTGGAGGGGTCATCCTCCGTTGTCTTGTCGCCATTGCCTTCTTTGGGTGTATCCACCATGTATATGTCATGTGATGAAGTGGATGTCCAGCGCCCTGTGGGCACTGGTTCCTGTTCCTCTCCTGCATCATCGTCCATGACGTTGATGTTTTCGGAGTCGAAATCGAGCATGTTGGTTAAATCGTCGACAGAGGCTACTAAGTGGGTGGTGGGTGGGCACTGAATTTCTTCGTCGTCCGCATCCCATCCTAGCCGGACATAGTTCGGCCAAGGTTCTCCTGACAAAGAGAGGGACCTTAATGAATTTAGCACATCGACGAAAGGCGAGTGCTGAAAGATATCCGCGGAGGTAAACTCCATGATCGGTGCCCAATCGGATTTGATGTGCACGGATGCAGGCGGTTCGGAGCCCGTGGCCGGGGACAAATCCAATGGTTCAGCAACACGGCTCTCGTAAGGGGTGAAGTCAGTATCCGGCTCTATCACCACTGAGAGTGCGGCCTCCATGGCGGGGTCTATCCACCCGTCCTCGGATGGCGCAATTTGCTCCAGATTGAGGGCCGGGGCAATTGCAGGTGTGATCTCCCGAACACTGTCCGACGGCAGAGCTAAATCATGCTCGTCGTGATCGTGTGGCGCACCTGACATGGGCTCGAATCCGTCGAAGATCAAGTCTCCGCGGATGTCGGCAGTGTAGTTTAAGTTTCTGAACCTGACCTGATGGCCAGGGGCGTAGCTCTCGATCTGCTCCAGATGGCCAAGCGAGTTGGCCCGCAGTGCGAAGCCGTCGAATATGAAGATCTGTCCGGGGAGGAAAACCTCACCCTGGACCGCATCGTTACCGATGATCGAAGGAGCCATCAAGCCTTACGGTGACGACACAGTGGAATTCTCAATGAAAGCACCAATGTCAGTGTCAAAACCGGCGGATCTCGGGTAGGGGGTCCCGAACTGTGCGTCTAAGGCGGATGGTAACAGGAGGCAGGGGACACGATGTCTACCCAGGTTCGGGCCCTCTCGATGGAGGTAATACCCTATGTCCTGCTTGATTGATCTTGATGATATGAGTATTACAAGAGTTGATCTACCACGAGATCGTAGAGGCTAAACCCTAGAAGCTAGCCTATGGTATGATTGTGTGTTGTCCTACAGACTAAACCCTCCGGTTTATATAGACACCGGAGGAGGCTATGGTTACATAGAGTCGGTTACAAGGGAGGAGATCTACATATCCGTACTGCCAAGCTTGCCTTCCACGCCAAGGAGAGTCCCATCCGGACACGGGACGAAGTCTTCAATCTTGTATCTTCATAGTCCAACAGTCCAGCCAAAGGATATAGTCCGGCTGTCCGTAGACCCCCTAATCCAGGACTCCCTCACCTACTCCCACTAGGAGGAGGACTCCTCCTAGCGCACCCGGCTAGGGCCGGCCGGCCTCCCCTCTTGATCCTTTATATACGGGGGCAAGGGGGCACCCCAAGACACACAAGTTGATCAGTTGATCTTTTAGCCGTGTGTGGTGCCCCCCTCCACCATAATCCACCTCGATCATATCGTAGCGGTGCTTAGGCGAAGCCCTGCGGCGGTAGCATCGTCATCACCATCATCATGCCGTCGTGTTGACGGAACTCTCCCTCGAAGCTCTGCTGGATCGGAGTTCGTGGGACGTCACCAAGCTGAACATGTGCTGAACTCGGAGGTGCCGTACGTTCGGTACTTGGATTGGTCGGATCGTGAAGACGTACGACTACATCAACCGTGTTCTCATAACGCTTCCGCTTACGGTCTACGAGGGTACGTGGACGAAACTCTCCCCTCTCATTGCTATGCATCACCATGATCTTGCGTGTGCGTAGGATTTTTTTGAAATTACTGTGTTCCCCAACACAAGAATCCTGCACTCGTCGGATCGCATCAATGCTGACTCAGTGGTGTTAATGTTGGAGAACAATTGTCGTTTCACGCCCCTAAAGTAGAAACTAGGGCGGCTCAAATGCCATTGCAATTACATGGGGGCACTCATGGTTGCTCTGGTTAAGTATGCCGACTCTGATAGTACCAAGGACCCCGAGTCTGATGACAAAAAGCGGGGAAGGGAAGGAAGAGCAGCAACGCCAAGGGGCAACAGCATAACCCGGTGAACCAGGGAGGCAACGGTAAGCGCAAAGCTGATAATAGTTTTGACTTTGTGGCTAACACCAATGCACAGAATAATGGTCAGTGTCGTAAGGGTAAACCACCCCCACGGACCAGAGGATACAGTATCAATCTTGAACATATGTTAAATCAGCCCTGCCTAAGACATGGCCCACGAGAAAGACCGTCTGGGCACCTCTGGAAGGATTGTTACATTATGAAGGAGTACAAGAATTCCAATCTTTTTCAAGACAATGATGGGCCAGGTGGCGGTTCAGGATCCATCTCTCATGGACCGGGTTACGGCGGTGGCGGCTCTAACTCTGGATTCCAAGGAAATCAAGGCAATCATAGCAACCAGGGTGATTACAATTAGCAAAATAATCAGGGGAATCGGCAGCAACAGTCTGGTTATCAGAGCAACCCGAAACAGTTGAATAGTGGACAGTATCATGTCTTCACCACTAGCTTATGTAAGCGTGACCAGAAGCTTCATAAGAGGGCAGTCAATGCTGTTGAGCCGACAGTTCCCCATTACTTACGCTGGTCTGAGCAGCCCATTGTGTGGAGTCGGGAAGATCACCCGCCCCGGGTTGATAATCCGGGTCACTTGGCTTTGGTGGTCGCACCTCATGTCGGAGGGTATAAGTTTACCAAAGTACTCATGGACGGAGGGATCGACATCAATATCCTTTATTATGAAACTTTCCGTCGCATGGGGTTGACCGATAAAAATCTTAAGCCATCAAACACTATCTTTCATGACGTGGTGCCTGGTAAGTCGGTGTATCCAGTTGGTAAGATAGCTCTGGAAGTTGCTTTTGGAGATGATCATGACTCTAGGTCAGAGACATTGACCTTTGAAGTGGTCAAGATCCACAACCCATATCACGCTCTGTTTGGACGGCCGACTTATGCCAAGTTCATGCGTGGCCTTGTTATGTGTATCTACAGCTCAAGATGACGGGTCACAAGGGAACCATTACAGTGCATGGGAGCCGTAAGATAGCTCTGGAATGCGAAGAAGGTGACGCGGCTTATGCTGAGTCGGATTGTGCAACGGAGGAGTTAAAATTTTATAAGGACAATGTTGATCCGGCAGATATGACATCTTTGAAAAAACCAACTACAGAGCATGGTCCAGTTTTGAAGTTTTAATTGGCAGATGATACTAAGATGGTTGATTTTATTCCCAGCGATTCAACCAAGCAGTTCAGTATTAGTGCTAATTTGGATCTGAAATAGGAAAGCGCGCTCATCAAGTTCATCCATGAGAACCGGGACATTTTTGCATGGAAGCCTTCAGACATGTCGGGTGTACCGAGAGAAATCGCTGAGCACACTCTTAATATTGATCCAAAATTTAAGCCGGTTAAGCATTTTCTTTGTCGGTTTAACGAGGAGAGGCAGAAGGCCATTGGAGAGGAAGTGGCCCGGCTCTTGGCACCTGGGTTTATCGTCGAAGTTTTCCATCCTGAGTGGTTGGCTAACCCGGTGCTGGTACTTAAGAAGAACGGCACTTGGCGTATGTTTGTGGACTACACGGATTTAAACAAAGCTTGTTCGGCTGATCCTTTTGCCCTCCCTCGTATTGATTAGATTATCGATGCTATGGCGGGTTGTGAGCGTTTGAGTTTTTTGGATGCTTATTCTGGTTATCATCAGATCAAGATGGCGGTTAAGGACCAGGAGAAGACAACTTTCATAACTCCCTTTGGAGCCTTCTGCTATGTGTCTATGCCTTTTGGGCTCAAGAGTGCCCAGGCGACTTATCAGAGATGTGTGCAAAATTGCCTTCATAATCAAATTGGGCGTAATGTTCATGCTTATGTGGATGATATTGTGGTGAAGTCCAGAGAGAAAGAGACATTGATAGATGATCTGAAGGAAACCTTTGATACTCTCCAGGTCTATAAAATGATGCTTAACCCAGCCAAGTGTGTTTTTGGTGTGACGACAGGCAAGCTTTTGGGTTTTTTGGTGTCTAACAGGGGCATTGAAGCTAATCCGGAGAAGATCAAAGCCATCACCTCTCTGTCTAAGCCGGCGTGTGTCAATGATGTGCAACATCTGGCGGGTCGTATTGCGGCATTAAGCCGGTTGGGAGAGAAGGCTATCCCTCTGTATCAGATGATGAAAAAGATAGATAATTTTGTCTGGAGTGATGCCGCTAATGAAGCGTTTGAGGACTTGACGAAACAGCTCGTTGAGCCGCCTATTTTGGCTGCTCCTGTTGATAAAGAGCCTTTGTTGTTATATGTGGCTGCTAATAGCTGGGCTGTCAGTGTAGCCATTGTGGTAGAAAGGAAGGAGGCAGGCAAGGAATACCCGGTTCAAAGGCCGGTTTACTACATCAGTGAGGTGCTTATTGAGTCCAAGTAGAGATATCCGCACAGGTAGAAACTTGTATATGGGGTGTTCATGGCCAGTAGGAAGCTTAAGCAATATTTTCTAGGTCATCCTATCACTGTGGTTAGTTCTGCTCCTTTAGGGGACATTATTCAGAACAGAGAAGCTACAGGTCGGGTAGCCAAGTGGGCTATTGAGCTTAGTCCTCATGGTTTTAAATATATGCCTTGCACGACCATCAAGTCTCAGGCGTTGGTGGATTTCATCAATGACTGGACAGGGCTGCAGATGCCTGAGGAAAAGCCAGATAACACATATTGGACTATTCACTTTGATGGGTCCAGGCAATTGGAGGGCTGGGGGCTAGAGTTGTGCTTGCTTCCCCTCGAGGTGACAAATTCTGTTATGTTCTCCGTTTGATGTTTCCTTGCACTAACAATGTAGCTGAATATGAGGCCTTGCTCCACGGTCTTCGGATGGCTAAGGAAATGAACTTAAGCCGGGTTAGGTGCTTTGGTGACTCAGATTTGGTGGCTCAGCAAGTCTCTGGTACTTGGGATTTTCCAAGGATCCACTCATGACAGCTTATCGACAAGAGGTGGACGTTATTGATGGTCACTTCAAGGGATATCAAGTTGAGCACGTTGATCGGAGGAAAAATGAAGCGGCGGATGCTTTAAGCCAGTTGGGTTCTCAACGTAAGCCGGTGCCGCCTAATGTCTTTCTTGACATTTTGCATAACCCGTCGGTCAAGTTACCTACAGAGGAGGATTTGGCTATTCCTGACCCAGAAGCTCAGTTGGTGGAAGCTCTTCATGTAATTCCGGATTGGATAGTCCCTTATTTGGATTATATGACCCGGGGCGAGTTATCTAAGGATGAAACCTTAGCTAGGCAGATAACCCGGCGGTATAAGTCAATGACAATTGTTAATAGAGAGCTACATCATCGCAGTGTCACAGGGGCGTTTCAACATTGTGTTTCTCCAGAGGAGGGTTGTGAGATCCTGCGTGAGATTCATGAAGGAGACTATGGTCATCATGCCAGTTCAAAATCTCTCGTGGCTAAAACTTTTCGTCATGGGTTTTATTAGCTAACAGCTCATGCTGATGCGGAGGACCTGGTCAGAAGGTGTGATGGATGTCGGAAATTTTCACGACGAGCTCATGTGCCGGCTCAAGAATTGAGGATGATTCCAATTACTTGGCCGTTTGCAGTTTGGGGGCTTGATATGGTTGTACCTTTCAAAAGATCCAAGGATAAGAAGACCCACCTTTTGGTGGCGGTTGATAAGTTCACTAAGTGGGTAGAGGCAGAGCCAGTCATTAAGTGTGATGCAGCAACGGCGGTTCAATTCATGAAGAAGGTGATCTTTCATTTTGGCTTTCCACATAGCATCATAACAGACAATGGCACTAATCTCTCTAAAGGTGCTATGGAAGAATTTTGTCAACATGAGCACATCCGGCTTGATGTGTCGTCAGTGGCTCACCCCCAATCTAATGGTCAAGCTAAGAGAGCCAATCAAGAGATCTTGAAAGGCATCAAGCCTCAGCTTATGGTCCCCCTACAGAGGACACCAGTTGTTGGGTGGAGGAGTTACCTTCCGTGTTATGGAGCATCAATACCACCCCTAACAGATCTATGGGATACACACCTTTCTTCATGGTTTACGGAGCAGAGGCGGTTCTCCCTAGTGACATCCGTCATGATTCACTGCGTGTGGCAGCTTATGTTGAAGCTGACAATGAAAAAGCACGTCAGGAAGCACTTGACCTGTGGATGAGGAGCGTGACATCGCAGCGGCTCGTTCGGCGATTTACCAGCAAGATCTGCGCCGTTATCACAGCCGCCGAGTTAAAACCAGAACTTTCCAAGAAGGCGATATGGTGCTCCGGCTTATCCAAGATCAGACTGATATGCACAAGTTATCTCCACCTTGGGAAGGACCCTTTGTGGTCAGCAAGAATCTGAACAACGGGTCATATTACCTTATCGATGTTCGAGACCACAAGGACTCACGCACGTCGGAGGAAGGGACCCGCCGGCCGTGGAATATTGCTCATCTTCGGCCTTACTACACTTGAGCCACTATCTCTTCTGATGTACATATTTTGACAATGTATATATTATGATCACTATAATAAAGCCGGCATCCCTGTTAAAGCAGGGCCTCTGTCATTTTTTTCTCTTTAAATAAAGAGTTTTTGGTCACTTGGGGGATTTTGCTTTATAGAGCGAAAGTTATGATTACCCTTTGATCTGGCTTATTGGCCACAAAAAAAGAAGAAGCTTGGGGGCTTATACCCAAGTGAAAGGAACCAAAGAGAGTCTGTTTCAAAAGCACAACTCAAACATAGGTGCCCCTTGAGCACAGCTCAAAATATTGCTTGTGGGCTCTTTTGTTCTAAAGAACAAAGAGTTTTTATAACCCTTGTAATAGGCTTGGAAGCCAGGTGTATTCACCTAAAACCCCGGGTTATCCTGCCTTTTTAAGTAAGCCACTCTGCCCAGGTAATCCTAGAATGACCCGCCGAACGTTTGACAAGTTAATCTTATGCAGACCCTGAACTTGTCAAAGTTAAAATGACGATTGGTTATGTGAGGTACATCTTATAAGGTTTGTCAAACAGTTTAACTCGGTGGCCTCGCAGCCCATGAAAAGCCTCGTTTTTCGGCCTGGCAGCCCATGAAAGGCCTCGTTTCTCGTTGGTTTTTTATTTGACAATTTCTTTCCTTTTTAGGTTTATTTGATAAGGCTTATAAAGCTTTATGATTATAAATCACCGGTGTTTATTAACCCGGCCTGGCTTTCGACTATAAGTCACCAATATGAGATAAAGATAATATCCGGTGTTTATTAACCCGGCCCGGCTTTGTTTATAAGCCGGCAATCTCTGATAATTACCAGTGCTCAAATTTTGGGTTATCACCCTTACTGCACTGGCTTGGTAAACCAGCAAGTGTGATCAAATATCACAGGTATGACATATTTTCAATCATATATGGTCATCATTCAGTCCAGCCTTGGTTATAAACTATGATAGTTTCCTATGGTTTATATTGGGCATTATAACCCGTCCAGCAGTAAACTGCCAGGACACTTTTCACCTGTTGTATGCAGGAACAGATTCAAAATTGATAACATCATAAAGCATATATGGCATATCTTCGCATGGCGGATGAATAGTATCATGAACGGCAAAATATGCACGATGGTATAGAAGAATAAGAGTTTAAAGCTAGCCCATTACAAGGCGCTTGGTGCCCAAAAGGATGATTCTTTTTAAGTCTTGCATACAACATATCATAAATCGGCCCCGGTTCATGAATCTTGGCATGGCTGGCTTGCAGGTTGCGATTCATCCCTTACCGGTTCGTTTTCCTTCCCCACCGTCTGGAAGTTGGGTTTGGACCAGTCAAAGCCACGCAAGGCGAGGAATTCAGCTTTATCATCAATCATATCAGATGGATCAATATTAGGGGCGAAAGTGTGCTTACGAATCGGCGGAATTAAATCCATCACTTTATACGAAGGAGTCTGCATCTTCTGATTATCTGCATCATAACCCGGTTGGTACTTGGTGAGGTTGGTCTCTTCAGCAATGATTGTTGCACGCGGACGAATCTCTTTGACACAGGCGGCAAAGTCTTGTTGGTCAAAAGAGGTTCCATCTTCCTTGAGACTAGGATACCCACTAGCTACGTCTGCCGGGTCTAGTTCAGGTACCCATGCTTTGGCACGGCTCAAGGCTGTTACAGCTCTGGCTTTAGCACAAGACTGTTTGATTTCCTAAAACCTGGTGGGTAAGATGGATAGTTTCTTCAAGATATTACTTAACAGATTTGGTCCTTGATTTGTTGGGGAGATAGTAGCGAGAGTCCACTGAGCTCCAGTGTATACTTCCTCAACAAGCGTATAAACTGCCTTGAGCTTCACCAGTGTGTCTTGGCTCAGATTGCTGCTCCTGGGACCTGAAAAAGTTCAAACAAATTGGTTAAGTGGCGGCTTACATTATGACGGCAAATACTTACTTTGGATAAATAACAAGGTGACTCATCAAAGATAGCAGAAACCATCTAGGACACACGGTGCTTTAAACCGATGAGTTCAGTGGTCACTTCTTCAAGAGCCGCCTCTGCTTTCTCAGCACGTTGTATCAAGGCAATTTTTTTCCTCAGCCCAAGCCTTTTATCCTCATCAAAATTGGTCTTCAATTTTTTCGATTCAGACACACTGAACTGGAATTTGGATTCTGCCTTTCAGGTCTCATTTTCTTGAGCCGCCAGCCGAGTCTTGGCATCGTTCAGTTGAGACTCTAGTTCAGCACTAGCAGCCTGCATACATCACAAATTTATCAAAAAATATTTCAAGGCAGATTACAACAGTTAAGTCCCAAGCACTTTGCAAGCGAAACCACTTGGCACTTGGGGGCTAATGTCTGTCAAACGCAATTTCTTCAACAGAAATGGATTTTCTAAACTCCCAAGTGTTTTGCAAGCAACAACACTTGGCACTTGGGGGCTAATGCATATTGCTTGTTTCTTCCTAAAGATGAGCCGGGTGAGCTATCAACAATCTCAGCCGACTCATAGGGGCTATACAGTTCAGTTATGTTCTTTTACAGTGATCAATAGGACCGGCTCATTCATATTGATTAAACCGGCCCTTGGGGACTATACATGCAAAATTGTGATACTATCAGCATCCGGTTTAGTTGTAAACCGGAATTGGAGGGAGTCTAAGACAGAGGTTTGTAAGTTTTTAAGTCTATAGATTATTCAATCTTATTATAATCAGAAGACTTGGGGGCTGGCAGGATATATAACTTATACAAGCCGGAGAACGTACCTCATACTTCTGGTGCATCTGTTTGACCATTTCAATTTCTAAGTCACGACTGTAGTGTACTTGACTGAGATAACCAGATAATACTTCACTATTACTCAATTGAGCATAGTGGGAGATGTCGAACCTCACTTTCCGTCTTTCCATGACTTCTTGTTTGGCAGAGTGTCTCGCTAGTACAGTTGGATTCCTCGATTCAGTAAATCTGGTGCCAGTGATTAAAACGTCATCACCATGAGTCTCTGGCGGGTTAGCTGAGCTTAACGGTTCAATACTTAACGGATCAATAGTGGTTTCATCAACAGATGGCTCGGGTATTTCAGGTTGAGCATTGAGAGCAGGGTCTTCTGGCTGTTCAGGATGTTCTGGTACAACGGTTGGTTGGTTCGGTTCAGTGGCTTTTGGACCCTCGGCTGACTTTGTCACCTTCGCTTTCTTGTTGGGCTTTGCTTGACCGCTAAAAATAATTTGGACAAGTCAGCATAATGATAAAGATATGAAGGTACAAAAGAAAAATACTTATTATTACCCAGGGGCAGTCTTGAAAGCCGACAGTTGAGTCTGTGACGAATCGCCAGAGGAGGAATGGGAAATCTCCTGTAAATATGGAATCAAAAGAATTGATTGGTTAACGAAAGAAACTCGCCGGTAAATACAAGAGTTAAGGTTAAAAAGAACCTCATTTTGGCGTTCCCGAGGAGTGTTTGGTAAACTGGAGGATAAATCTTCACCTCCACTCGTCCGGGTCTGGCGGCGGCTCTCATGTTGTTGTCATTTTAAGAGAAAATGAGGATCTAAATAAGCCAAGGGGTGTGAAAACCTTACTTTTCGGGTTACCCACCAAATTTTCTACCTTGGTAAAGGTTCTGAGTCGGAGGAAATAGTAGTTACCTCTTCTTCGACTGCTTGGCTGGCTCCCGTGTCATCCTGGCAATAGTCAGTGTCAATAAGGTTGTTAAAAAACAAGCCAAGAGAGTCAAGGGCTACCTCCGACTCAGAGGTTTCATCCAACTTAAGCAGTTCAGAGGCACTTGGTTTCTTCTTAGACCTCCTGATGGTATTTTTGGCGGCTTTCGCAACAGCTCTAGCCTTTTTGACAGCCTCATGGTCATATTTGGCCTTCCAGAAGTCAGATTTAGCCTGTGGAAGGATAACATATTGGAGTTCATGCAATGTTTAAGTGCTGAAGGAAAAAGAAATCAAAAGATTTACCTCTGACGCCGGGTTAAGCTTGCAGAAATGATTCAAACTCACTTTGCTACAGTCTTCAAATTTGCTATTTACAAGCGTGGTTGACATCTCAATGATGCCCTCTTCAGTTAGACGCAGAGAACTATGACATAAGGGGTCATCTGTTCCTCCGGTATATGTACACATCAAGCCAGATCAGCGGCTTAAGGGTATGATCCGCCATGCGACCCAGCAGCGGATTAAGTCGACTCTGGTTAAACCGTTTCCTAGCAAGGCTTGAACTTTTCTAATTGTAGGGATAAGCTTCTTGCGCTCAGCGGCGGTAAGTTTATCAGGGAGTTGGTAATTTGAGTCAAGACGCTCAGCACGATAACCCGGCAATGGATTTTCATCAGACGGCGATATATCTTTGCAGTAGAACCATGTTTGATTCCAGTCCTTAGGATGGCTTGGCAGAGCTACTTGAGGGAAGATGGCATCTTGTCTACATTGAATTGAAATCCCGCCAAGTTCCAAGCTGGGCCCATTTGTGAACTCATTCTACCGGTTCAGGTAGAAATATTCCCTAAAAAGGTCAACACTAGGCTCTTCTTGAAGGTATACCTCACAAAAGACTTGGAAGTTATAGATGTTTGATATGGAATTGGGTCCAATGTCTTGCAGATGGAGTTTCAAGAAGTGCAGGATATCTCTAAAGAACTTAGAGCCGGGTGGCGAGAAGCCCCGGTTCATATGATCAGTAAATACGATAACTTCACCGTCCTTTGGCTGAGGTCTCTCTTTGCCCGGGTCAGGAGCATGGTAATGCATGACACTCTTATCTGGCAAATATCCAACAGTGACAAAATCCTTCAAGGCTCTTAGTGACGATGGAGGGAACCCAGTTACAGGTCGTGATTGTCTTGGGCGGCATGGTGAAAGGACAACCTAAAGACAAGAGATAATTTGCCGGCTCAAATTAATTGGTGGGATACAAGTCAACAATTGTAGTGCATGTTCAGAGTGGCGGCTTAAGTAAGGGCTAATGATATATGAAGTAACGATAAACCGGCAGAATAAGCCACCATGACTAAAGGCCTTCAAGATCTACCAAGAGTAAAAATTTGCTAAGTAATAGGATAAACAGGTTCCACGGATTGAGGCTATAAATTTGGATCTGTCGATGTTCAGAAAAGGGAATAAATTTGAAATATACAGAGGCGACAGTGAAAAAGCAGAGGTGACGTAAGAGGAAGATGTGTCGCGATAAGGATATATTCTGATAATAGAAACAGGTGCTAAAATTACTACCGTGCAAGATTTAAGCGGTTTTCGGATCTAATCCATGGATCTAAACAACGAGAAAGAAGGGCGGTGACGAACACCGATGAAACCTAATGACAGATCTATGATGGAGGAAAGAGGGCTTACTGATGCTGATAGGACAGTGGAGTGGCGCCGCAGTTTTCTGGTCCGTTCAAGATGATGCAGTGGCCGGAGTTGAGGTCGGAGACGAAGGTCAACGGCGGTGGGGTCTATGCAGGTTGGTGCGTCGCGAGGAGCAAGAAGGTGAGAAGGAAAGGAGAAGAATGAAAGGTGACTCCGTGGCCCTATTTATAGGCTTGGAAGTACAAACGGCAGGCGCGGGAATCAAGGAACAGTAAAATGGATATGTGTCGGCACGGGCGCCTCGATTTTCGGAGGGTCAGTAAAGAAAGAGATTTATTAAGATTGGGACTCTGTGTAATATTAATCGCAGGTGATGTCATGGCAGGTTATCACAATTTTTGGAGACGACGTCATGGCGGGTTACAATATTTCACAGTAAGAGGAGGAAGGATTTTTCTAAGTCTTGAATATTGACATGAACGAGTTCAAATCAACCTGGGGCCTAATGTTGGAGATATGACTATCAGGTATGACCCGCCCAGGAGGGACCGGGTCATCCCTATGGCGGTTCATCTCAATGAAGCCCAAGAGCATATTAACAATGGTGGTTCATAGATAGGCTTAGTAGAGGGCCCAAACCCGAAGGCGGCTTAAGACCCGTGGATATAAACCGCCATGTATTGTAAGGCATGTAAGAAAGGTCACCGGGTCGGATACGTTGTATAAGCCGGTCGGGACTCTGTAGGCCGCAGGGCGTCAACCCGTGTATATAAGGGGACGACCCAGCGACGACTTAGGACAAGAAAAAACAGATCGAGAGCCAGGTCAAGCGTATTCGCTCCCTGCTCATCGAAACCCTAGCAATATCACCTACAACTGGATTAGGCTTTTACCTTCACCGTAAGGGGCCGAACCAGTATAAACTCCTCGTGTCCTTTGTCCTGATTAACCCCTTTAAGCTAACCTCATCTTGATGGCTCTACGACTAAGTCCTCGCACTAGGACATCTGCCGTGACAATTTCACGACACTGCCCCTACCTAGTGGATGGGGGATAAATAGGGATTTGAAGGGATTGGGTGAAGGTTGGGGTTTCACCCAATCCCTATGGGGATTATCCCCACCAATCCCGTCAAAACCCTAGTACCAAACAAGGCCTAATTAATGGATCGAAAAATAATAATACTCTCTAGGGCAGACGATTAATATGATCGGACGAACCCTAGCTACAAGTTGTGCAACCCCCAAAGGAGATCATGAAGGTCAACCTCCCCGGGGGCGGCGCAGTGCGGAAGTGGTGGTGGAGCTAGGTCTAAGAACTTGCGGCTCGTACCATGTAAGAGGATTAGAGAGGAGAGTATTTGCGTAATGCGGTGCATGTCGTATTGAGCCTCTCGAACGGTTTATACAAACTACAAAACTTGAAAGACAATAAGCCTCTCCTAAAAATAAGATAGAAAATGATTACAAATCACATTCTACCAAAAATAAAGATATGCATACATACTCTAACATCTCTGTCTCTTTTCTACCGAGGCCCAATCACTTCTGCTAGTCATGTGCTTTAATCACGTAGTCCTAGAACAACTCAAGACCATCAACATGCTCTTGGACGTTGGAGTGCCAAGTTAGAAGGTAGGAAGTAGGAACCATCAAATAGACTGATCGCTTACGTGTTTGTCCGGCCTCCACATCCTTGCAACCCACGCAAAAATGACGAGGAATCAACGAAAGTGTGGGTAGGTAACTTCATTATGTAACTAACTCTCCTGTACCAATGTAGATTTTTCTTAAAATAATCTAGAATCAAAATAACAATGCCGAGTGTTCTTTAAGAAATATTCAAACTCTGACTTGCATATTTTTCGCCATATTTAATTCATATGTAATTAGAAAATTGAACCAGGATTAAAGGATGCACTTAGAAATTTTTTTAAGGTGCCCCAGGATTAAAGGATGCAATTGGAGCCCACATTTCTTTTCCAGTTTCAATCCCACCCGCGACTCGCAACCGGGCCCGACCTTTTTTCTAAGGCTCTGACTATATTACATCTAGATGTGAGATAACATCTCACACTAAATTGTGACATCAGCAGAAGCTTTTATTTATTTTATTTTTGCGTCATTTTCTTATTTGTCTTTTTCCTTAGGGCGACAAAAAAAAGCAGCTGATGCAGTGCGCCGTACAGGATTAGAACTCACGATCACACACTAGCCCACGCACGCTCCAACCAATAGCTGTTATTGATATTTAGGAAGAGGGGAGATATAAGAACATAGCAGAGCGTCGAGATTAGAAGACAATCTTGCAATTTGTGAAACCTTTTTGCAAATTATGAATAATTTTATAATGTCGAATATTTTCTAAAACACAAACAATTTGAAAATTTTGAACAGTCTTTTTAAAACGTGTATAAACTTTGTAGTTCCGAACATTCTTTTAAAGAATAAAATTTGGTATTCCGAACAATTTCTTCATGAACAAAATTTTGAAAACATGAAGAATTTTTGAAAATCCCTGATTTTTTTTAAAGTGTGGACACTTTTGAAAATTCCAAATTTAAAAAAATACGAATACATTGAGTGTATGATTATTTTAATCGTAAATTTTCAACAAATATGTGTTTGCAACATTTAAAAGATATTGACATTTAGAAAATGTTCATGCATTTCAAAATAATATATGTCAAGTTTAAAAAAATGCATTATACAATGAAGAAAAGTTTCCTAACATCCAAAGAAATGTTCTTGACAATTTTCTAAAGAAACTTCACGCATTTCAAAAAAAAAATCACGACATTTTCTAGAAAAAATGTTTGTGCAATGTAAAAAAAATGTTCACATAAGTTTTTTTAAAAGTTTCATACCGTTTACACAAATTATTAGAAAGGATTTCAAAAATGTTTACCATGTATTCTAAAAATTGCTCGGGTCTATGTTTGAAAAACAATATTCATCATGTATTTGAAAAAAAAATGTTCAACGCGTGTAAAAAAAAAGTTCCCCGTATATATAGAAAAATTATACAATGCATATTAGAAAAGTTCACATGTATTTGCAAAAAATAAATACAACTAGATAGGGTACTGGGTTAGGGAACGAGTTGCGTGCGAACTGCGAAGAGTGGATATGCAACTCTGTCGGACATGAGTTGCATGTTTGGGTTGGACATGCAACTGGGTCGGGTGGGTTTGCGTGTTCGGTTTGGACATGGAACAAGATAGGGGCCGGGGCAAGTTGCACACTGGGGTTAGACATGCAACTGTATCACGTGAGTTGCAACTTGAAAGTTTGGTTTGGACATGCAACTAGACAGGAGCCGGGGCAAGTTTGCGTGTTGAGGGTGGACATACAACTAGGTCGGCGAGTTGTGTGTTCTGCTGAACTTTCACCTTCCTGTTCTCAATTTTTTTGCATTCATAGTGAAAACAAATTGTTGTAGAGGAAAGGAAAGGATAATGTTGCTCTTCGGAAAACGCGTATAGTGACCTTCATAGATGGGACAAACGCTCCAGTGTATGCATTAAAAGCCTTGTTTGTTTATTCTTTTTGTTTTGGTTGATATTAGTCCAGTCCATCACACTGCGTTTCATGTCGGTGCACTGTAGGCTGGGTCCGTTCAAGCATGTATGAGTGAACATAGTAGTACTACACGGGAATTTTGTCCTAAGAAAAAACTACTAGGCGACAGTTCGTGTCCCTTCTCCTCTTGCACACACATGAAAAATTGTTAAAGAAAAACAAAAGAATGACCCAAAGCACACGGACAGAAACCACATGCAAAACGCCCATGCAAAATGACCAGGCTACATGCAGATCGAGAAGGTCATATAAAAGCTAAAAACACACATCTTAAAATTCCCTTTAAAAAGTTGTTCAAGCATTTCAAAAATATGTTTGTGATTTAAAAAATGTTTACAAAATGTGAAAAAAGGTTAGTCCCAGTTGCAAGTTGAGGTGGGCTTGCAAGTGGGACAGGTGAGACAGAAAAAAAATCAGGCCCAACAGCAATAATATTTAAATTTTCTGGACATTTTTTAAACCAGTGACTCAAAATGTATCTAATTCGCTTACAAATTTTTAATAACTCATCTCCAGACCACCCTTTGTGGGCCTATCCTCTTTATTCTTTAAGCAGCTGGTTTTACATAGCATCACTAGGTGACATGTCTGCAACTAATCTAGAACTAAGAACCCTGACAGTACTCTCAGATGGCCTCAAGGATAAATTCTACTTGCCAATACTCGGGAGCCTTTCCTTCCCCGGTTAGCCGCCGTTTTGAAAATTTTCTTTCCCCACGATAGGGATGTGTATGAAAAAGGAAAATTTTGAGGCTTAATGGTCTCAGGGTTCAGGCTAGAGCATGCATAATTATGAGTCTCATTAATGTCCTTGGAAGAGCTAGAAGTATTCCTTTTGTCCATTGGATGGAGGCCAGTAACTATTTTATTCTAGTAAAAAAAGACGACTTCGGAGTATTGTCTTTTTGCGGAGCGCGGTCGCAACTCAATAGGTATATCTATGTAGTTGCACCAAATGAACCAACACCTACATCAAGTACACAAAGTATAATCAACATTTTCTGGTTGTAAGAACATATCACATATAACTTATCAAACATAATAACTAAGTCGACTTGGCGCAGAACATTGTGGGAAAATATTCCTTGACCGATGAAGATAATTGAGAATGGAAGGATAAGTTTATTTTGTCAAATACATCATTTCGATAATACGGTTCTGACTAACACAAATTTCTTGATTACACTAATATTTTTGGTTTGAGGAGCCCTTGTCCTTTGTTTAGACTTTGGAATGTGTAAATTACACCATTTGTGTGGAGAAGTGTAAATTGCACTTTAAATCATAGTTTAAAGGTAATGATACATGTTTCATCGTTATGCTCTATATTTTGAATTTCCCTCACTGTGCACATTGGCAAGTTGTCAAACACAAATATTTAGCCATTACACTTATATAATTGTGCATTTATTTCCTAGAAAAGCCAATAAATATATAATCCCATCGAAGTAGTTTTGGCAAAAGGATATCCCGATGTATTTGTGAAGAACTTGAATAGCCTTGTATATATTAATATTCTAGTTTGCATTTTGGAACAATTTAGTTTTTTATCTCTACATGAACGATTCGAATTTTCAATCAAGTTTTAGCAGGACGGGCAACCGTATCATGACTAATGAAACTATTTTTGAAAAGGGAATGATTCCCTTTACCTGGTTGATCCAACGCGGGTCGTTCGCAACCTCTAGCGCGCGACACGTGTCTAGTGTGACCCTCCACGCCCCTTCATACCTTTTCTCTATTGCAAAAAAGAAAAGAAAAATCTGCAATAGGACCTCTGTTGCAAAAAGTTTTGCAACACGACCATTGTTTTTGCAAAAAGGATTCTACAACATGATCTCTGTTGCAAAAGGATTCTTCAACATGACCTATAATTATATGAAACATAGAAAAGGAAATAAGGTTCAAAATATATTTGCAATAACGCTCTTATTGCAAAAGGCCGAGCGCAACAAGGCTTTATTGCGGAGATCGGAGGAAAAAAATGTTTCAGGGCTTTTTGCAACACAAGTTCATTGTTGCAGAGAGACGTGCACAACTTGCTTGGTACAATTCGGTTGGCTCATGTCAAGGAGATCCAACGGCTCTGTCTCACTCCGAAGGCAGAGGAGGCGATCGATCTTTTTCATTGCTTCAACCGCCCGACGCCTACCATGGACCTTTTTGAAACAAATAAGTGCATACTTAGAAAAAAGTATTTTACAAAGGAAGCACAATGAAAACTACTATGAGAATAGAAGGCACCGGATATATCCTTGCAGTTGTAGTTGGTTCATAAAAGTCTCTTTTCTCTCATTCTCTCTATATTTTCTAGTGAGGCCCAATCACTTATGCTAGTGATGTGCTTTAATCACATAGTCCCAGAACAACTAAACTGCATCAATATTCTCTTGGGCATTGGAGTGCCAAGTTAGACAGTAGGAACAATCAAATAGACTGATTGCCTACGTGGTAATCCGACCTCCACATCCTTGTAACCCAAGCAAAAATGACAAGGAATCAACGAAAGTGTGGGTACGTAACCTAATTATCTCTCTTTGATTTTAAAACTCTCAATTAACTCTCTTGTACCAATGTAGAGTTTTTCTTAAAAATTATCTAGATTAAAACTGACATTGCAGAGTTTTTTTAGAGAAAATATTCAAACTCTGACCTGTCTATTTTAGCCGTATCTTCTAAAACTCTAAGCTCCCTTGACGGCGAGGCTCCTGGTTGAGCGAGGGGTGTGGCCTGCAGGGTGGTTCCTCTTTGTAAGTGTATTCATCGTTGGCTCCCTGGTCTCGCTCTGTGGGTTGGCTCATGTGTATTTGTGGCGCTTGTGTATGCGCTCGCGTGCAGGTGGTGTTTTTTCTTTTACTAGCACAAGAGTCGACGTCCTTCCTTTTCTCCTTTGGATTTGGGTGAGACAGGCGGCGGTGCTGGTTCCTTTTCTGAGAAGCCATTGTGGTGGCGGTGTTTTTGGTGAGCGGATGTTTCAATTCTTTTGTTATAAAATATTTTTTCAAGTAAAAAGTGTCAAAGTGGCTTTTTTGTGAAGGAAGTACCCCAAAAAAGATTGATATTTGGACCTTTGCAATTTTCACCCAAATTAGACCACATTGGAGGCCCACTACCAAATTTTCATGCATTTTAGAGTTTGTTTGCTATATTTCTTTGATTTACTGAGTTTCTAGGCATTT
>NC_041380.1:489005019-489021499 GCF_002162155.2 Triticum dicoccoides
TGATATTTGGACCTTTACAATTTTCATCCAAACTAGACCACATTAGAGGCCTACTACCAAATTTTCATGGATTTCAGAGTTTGTTTGCTATATTTCTTTGATTTGCCGAGTTTCTAAGCATTTACCTAAGGTAATTCAAACTAGAATTGCAATTGTGGTCCTAATAATTTGGAGCTTTGCGATTTTCACCCAATATGACTTTAGTTTTGGCAAAATAGTAAGGGACACCAATTTATCTTCGGACCTAACAATATCTTTGTGTCGCACCGCCGGTGGTACACTATGTCCAGAGTCACTGAATCTTGGGGCCAACCATCACGTCTGTGAGTACATAAAAGCATGACTTTATTACAGAACACACATACACACACTAGGTCAGTTGGTGCTTGCAATGTAGTTAGAACGACCGGTCTCGAGTTCGAGTACCTCTTGCCGCATTATAAACCACCTTTTCGTGCCAATTAGCCAGACACTGATACATGGGCCCTAGGGCCACCTATGACTGCCCAACCACTAATAGATGGGGGCCGACAGGGGGTGTCCCACACGTCAGCACGTGTGTGATGGGCAATGAATCCACCTATGGCCGCACAACCACTGACAGATGGGCCGACAGGGGAGTGTCCCGCGTGTTAGTAACTGCGCCAACTAATGGTCAACTACTTTGACCCGACGACAAACTCCGTGTGGGATTTTTTTGTAAGGGTGGGACGGGCGGTGGAGAGGAAAAGCAAGGAATGACAAACAGAATGGAGAAAGCTGAGCAGAACTAAGGAAGAAGGGGCATGAAAATAAAAAAACCCTTATTATTTTAGCAGCTGGTTTTACTAGAGGGTCCACAAAGCCACTAAGTGGCTTCTTCGCATCTCTTTCTGTTAGAGTATGCACATCATCACTAGGTGACTTGTCTGCAACTAATCTAGAATGAGGAACCCCGACAGTACTCTCAGATGACCTCAAGGATAAGTTCTACTTGACAATACTTGGGAGCCTTTGCTTCCCCTGTTAGCTGTCCTTTTGAATTTTTTCCTTTCCCCTAATAGGGATGTGTATGGAAAAGGAAAACTTCGATGCTTAAGGGTCTCAGGGTTAAAGCTAGAGTTTGCATAATTCCAAGACTCGGTAATGTCCTCGGGAGAGCCAGAAGTATTGCTTTTGTCCATCAGATGGAGGCCCGGAACTATTTTATTTTAGTAAAAAAGACAACTTTGGAGAATTGTCTTCGTGCGGAGTGCAGTTGCAACAGAACATGCATCTCTATGTAGTTGCATCAAATGAACCAACACCTACATCAAGTACACAAAGTATAATCAACATTTGTGGTTGTAAGAATTGCTGACATAGAACTTATCAAACATTGATAGCTAACTCGACTTGGCCTAGAGCATTGCCGGGAAAAATATTCCTTGTTCGACAAAGATAACCGAGAACGGAAGGATAAGTTTATTTTGTCAAACACACCATTTCGATAATACGGTCTTGACTAACACATAATTTCCAATTCCACTGACATTTTGGGTTTGAGGAGCCCCTGAGCCCAAGTTAGCCATTTTGTATTTGATATGCTACGAGGTGTTGCAAGATTAAGAGATTTTGAATTGTCCTTTGTTTGAACTTTGGAATGTGTAAATTGCACCTTTTGTGTGGAAAAGTGTAAATTGCACTTTACAATTATAGCTTAAAGGTAGTGATACAAGCTCCATCGCTGTGCTCATTTTTATATTTTGAAGTTCCCCTCATTGTGCACATTGTCAAACCGTCGAACACAAATACTTATCCATTACACTTATCTAACTGTGCATTTATTTGCTAGCAAAACTAATAAATATATAATCCCATAGAAGTAGTTTTGACAAAAGGATATTCTGATGTATTTTCCCAGTGAAGAATTTGAATAGTCTTGTATGTATTAATATTCCAATTTGCATTTTGGCACAATGCAATATTTTTATCTCTACATGAGCGGTTGAAATTTTCAGTCAAGTTTTAGCAAGACGAGCAGGACAGACGGGTCAGGAGTCGATGCATGCGAGGCCAGGGCGAGGAACGCACATCGAAGGGGGCCACAACTGAGCCAGTGGTCATCCCAGAATGAGGTTGACGCGTCGTCCCCCATCAGCACCCGCTAGAGCCCTCTGTAGAGCGGCAGCATGCTGCTGAGGCATGCCCAGTGGTCACCATCAGCCAGGCGCGTCCAGGACAACGCACAGGACGTCCAGCGAGACGGGGGGAGGGGGGAGGGGTGGGGCCGATGCAACATCTTCAGAAGGAGACAATTATTCTGGGCACGTGGATCACGCACTCCTAGCCTGCCCTCACTTTTGCTCGGGCATACCACGACCCAGGCCACAAGGCATTGGGCGCCAGACGCCCGTTCGGCCGTGTTCCACAGGAAGGCGCGGCACAGCAAGTCGAGAGCCGTGATGACAGACGGGGGAAGCTTGAGCGCAGCCATGGTGTAGGCTGGGATGGCGTCAACGACGACGTTGATGTTCACCAACCATATTTTGGAAATGGACACGAGAAAGTAAATTTACATTGTTTCAAACCTTATTGGTTGGGTCAGGTCAAAGTTCTAAAACGGAAATCTTGAACAATTACTATTGAATGGGCAAGACAACATTTGTTGGTCCATCAAAAGATCCCATTAGGTATTAAGGTCACACAATGTCTCTTATACTTGGGCTGTTATACTGACTTAAATGCATGCGCGACAACAAAGATATGTACTCCTATGTATGTAGGCGTGTGTACTGCTCATCTCAGTTTTTTTTAAACATCATTACAGACATAAGCGCTCGTATACATGCGCATACACTTACCTTTATAAAGCACACACACATACCTTACCCGTATGAGCACTTTCAAAAGATTGAGCCGGCATATCATCTTAAAATTTACAAAGTCACCGTAGACAACTCATCGTCAACGTGCTCATCTCAGCTTTCGCTCAGGAGGGGAGAGGACGCGCCCCCGCCTAGCTACAAGCCGCTGAGTAATCAATTAGATCTTCCTTTGCTTCAAGTTTACTCTTGGTACTGATCCTAATCACTCGAGTGGGCATAGATAGACAATGGTTCTCATAATATGCCGCGCTATGTCAAAACCACTAAAAACTTTGCAACACGTACTCACCGAAAATAAAAGATGATGAAATCAGACGTGGGTTTACACCTGACCTTTTCCCGTTCCAACCGTGTGCAAAGATGGTGAAATCACATGTCTTACGTTAGCCGGCCGCGTTTTTGGTTGATTGACCGCAGCAAAAAAGAGAGCCTGCGTTTGGACGTTTGGTTGGTGGTCAAAGCAAAACCGAACGTTTCTCCCCGAACCAGCCGCACCGCTGGCCAGATGATGGCACACGCGCACCACCTCCCCGCCCCACTCCTGAATCTTTTTTTTTTGAGGGTCCCCACCCCTGAATCTGAAATGTCAACCTGGATCAGCAGTCCGGTCTTGGTTAGCAGTCTCGTTTTCCATTCTCATGGCGCGGTCGCCATCAGCTCCCTGACTCTCCGCCCCCAGCCCCCGTCTCCTCCTCCTCGCCTTGCCGCTTTGGCTCGGACGCCAGCCGGGTAGGTGGCGACTCGGCGGGTCACACGGTAGGTGGTGCCCACCGCACCCGCCGCGCGACGGCGCCACCCAGCAGCAATTGCCTTGACCGTTCCCCCCAGGCCGATCAGCGCTAACAACCCCGCCCGCTCGCGAATCAATCTATGATTGAGTTGGTTATTTCCAACACATCAAGGTTCAAATCCTGATGCTCGCATTATTTCTGGATTTATTTCAAGATTTCCGGCGATACACTTTCAGTGAGAGAAGGCGTTCTCGTCGACGACGAGGCGCCTACGGTGACTTCGTAAATCTCAAAATGATATGCCGGCTCAGTCTCTCGGAGGTGCTCATAGGGGTAGAGTGTGCGTGTGTGCGTTCATAGGGGTGAGTGTATGCGCGTGTATATGAGCGCTTGTGTCTGTACTGATGCTCAAAAAACCCCGCCCGCTTTAAATTGGAATTAGAACACCGTCCGTTGCTATGAACTATAATGTTTTTTCTATAAAGGTAATGTATTAATATTGTAAAGATACCAATTATACTTAGCCTCTACATCAACAAAATATCAAAAGACATCAAAGATGCACAATTAAGAACAATAAAAGTAGTTTCAAAAAAAGAACAATAATAGTAAAAAAAGAAATATAAAAACAAAGACCACGTCACAGTGATGGAACACTTGCAATAGCAACACTCTAACCACCACCAAAGACAACGCCTGAACTACAGAAGAGGTTCTCCAAAAGTGACGCCTACAAGAAAACAATGCATAAGCGTTGCCGTCGCACGATCAAGGATTTTGAGTTTTCACCCTGGAAAGAGTCCGAGATCTCCAAAACAATGCCTTCGCAAGACCATTGCAAGGTAGAACCAAAGAACGCCAGACCTTGAGCCTTCACTCTAAAGATCGTGGCTTGGTACTCGAGAAGTACCCCCAAAAATGTTGTTCACCTATGTCGCCGCCTCCTTCTGCCAAGGCCGCCGCTGCAAGTCCTCAACACCTAACACACAGGAAAAAACTTGTGCCGCTATTCTTTAACGCAACCAAAACTCCTCTCCGCCATTACAACTCTCTGATCTCAGCCATCATGACTTTCTTCACCACTGTCAATGTCGTGAAAAACTATACTCATACATGCCCCATGGCACCGGCAAGACAACGAAGTTTCGCGCCACGCCGTCATGAAGCCTCTTTGGCCGAAGATGAGGGCGTGCCAGACTGGATCAATTCCGATCTAAATATCCAGTGACGCCATGTGTCAAAAGTTGAGATATCCGAGAGGAAGACCGGAATCTGTCGGTGTTCAGATCGAGAAGGCCGGCATGAAACAAATCAAAGTTTTGGAGCTCGAAGAACAGCAAGGCCAAGCACCACGGGGCTCCTCTGGATCCTGATGGGCCGGATCTGGACAGTGCCCCGCCCAACCGTTGCCAAACTAGGCGAGAGCTGCCGCTGCGACTGACCCTCTCCGACCAAGACGAAGAACCGAAGACCGGTTGCCTCCGAGCTTCGCCCAGCACCACCGCAACCTAGCCCGGCGCCGTGTCCCCGCATGGAATCGCCAGCCGCGCCGAGCCCCAACACACGAAGAGGAGAGCCCCCCCTCCCACGCCGCCAACACCAGCCATGCTTTGCCCGTCGGCGCAGACCGGCACAACGAGGGGATGGAGGCGGAGGACTCTACTCCGGCGACTAGGGTTTTCTCCTAGGTCGCTCGCGGGAGCGACGTGAGGGGTTCAGAAGCCAAGCGAAACCCCGAACTATAATGCATATATAAATGAACAAACAAATGATTAAAGTCGTCTTGTCAAAACTCATTTCTCCCTTATATGTCCGAGTGTGTTCGAACATCAAACGAGCGTCCAGTAGGCTCACTAAAATTCAACCGTTTAAAAGTCCGGGCTTCCCTAAACTCAGACCATATATGGGGAAGAAATGCGGTTGTCCGGAAGGGATGATTAGAGATGAGGCAAAAATAAGCCAGCAAAGGGGTAGTAAGAGGTGAGGCAATAATAAATCTGACGAAAATAAACGTGCATACTAGTGGTTTAGAGTAAGATCTTTTAGGATCGCCGACCTACCACCTTTCGTCCTCCCCGAGGTCCTAAATTTATACCACCAACTAACCCAGTTGATCAATCATACACAAATATACCACTTGTCTTCTGTCTGCCTCGTACTCCTTAATTACCATGGCCTGCACCAAGCATTTCTTGATCTCCGCCGCGCCTCTCTGAGCACGCTCGGTCAGCTTCAGTTCCCTCCTCGCGCGGATCATGGCGTCGCTGAGATCCTGCGTGTCCGTCAAGCCGGCCGCTGGCCCTGCCAGGTACAGATCCGCCAGGGTCGGGGCGGCAAGCTTGGAGCCGACAAGCCTGCGAATATCCGCTTCTTCTTCTTCTTCATTGGGCTCAGGCGCGGATGGCTGCGGCAGAGGTGTCGGCTGCGCCGCCAGTATCAGCGGCAGGGGCGTTGCCGTTGCTCGTTTGGTTGGCGATGGCTGGAGGGCGAGGCGGAGGGGCGCGCGGGAGGTCGTCGCCGAGTGCAGCGCCAGCCTGGAGGGGGTCCGCCACGGCGCGGCGGCCGCCGCCGTGCCCAGCGTGTCGGCGCTGCCCGAGCGGGCCAAGGTGGTGGCGCTCGTGGCGGCCGTCATGCTGCTGTGCAACGCCGACCGGGTCGTCATGTCCGTCGCCGTCGTGCCGCTCGCCGCGCAGCACGGCTGGTCCAGCTCCTTCGTCGGCATCGTCCAGGTACGCCCGCCTGCTTCTTGCCATGTTAATTTACTCCTCAACATTAGCAGAAACTGAACTGAATGTCATTTTGCTCTGACCTTAAGCAAGAACTTGGTAAGAACAAAAAGGTTCCAACCATTAGTTGTAAATTTCTTACCAAAAGTCAACGATGCATGATGTATCAACTTCAGATTTCATTACATTCTTTTAAGCCAGGCTGCCTGATGGTACCAAGTTAACAACAACCAAGTTAACATCATGACACATGTTTCTATTTAGTATGATTCTTGGAGGGGCCTCTATATAGGAAATTTCAAGGGCCGATTTTGCGACAGAAACCAAAATTAGCAAGCAGTACATGGGGACAAGTCAGCAACTTGAGAGCTGCTACCTCTTTCCTGATTTGTACAATGTTAAAATTTGACAATTGGACACTTGAAACATCCAATCTGATGGATGATGTGATTATATCAGAAAATTCCAACACCCTTGACTGTTTACTTGGTTACTAGGACCAGAAAGATTGATTGCATCAGTTGCTACTCCATAAAGGCTAAAACACCATTGCAGCACCACTGACTAGACGTCATTCAACAAGTGTATGATGATGTGATATATGGACTAATGCAGCATTTGTAACAACCATTAATCATGAGTAACTAGACGAGAACAAACACAGCAAATTGTTGATATCCATGAGCAGCTAGGCTAAAACAAACACAGCCACCTACCCCCTTACTGGCTTATCGTGCATGGTTGGTGATGCTCAAATTGATTGACTCAAGGTTAAATTTTCCCAACACTGTTGCAGTCATCATTTCTATGGGGCTATGTTTTCTCATCCATGGTTGGAGGAGCTTTGGCGGACCGATACGGGGGGAAGAAGGTGATGGCAGGTGCTGCTGCACTCTGGTCCTTGGCCACTTTCCTCACTCCATGGGCCGCCTCTCAATCCGCTACTATGTTGCTTGCCGTACGTGTGCTTTTTGGCATTGCAGAAGGTGTTGCATTTCCGACAATGAGCACTTTCTTACCAAAGTAAGTATTTTCTCCGTTCCCAAATATGTCTTTTTAGAGATTTCAATAAGAACTATATACGGATGTATATAGACATATTTTAGAGTGTACATTCACTCATTTTGCTCAGTATGTAGTCTCAATTGGAATCTCTAAAAAGACTTATATTTAGGAACGGAGGGAGTAGCTCATATCACCCATTAAATTTATTCAGCATGGACACTTGAGTACTCTGCTCCAAGCAACATTGATCTCAGATTACTAAAGAGGAACAGACAGAAGCAGTAACCTCCACCAACAATTGGAGCAGCATAAGCCAAAATACTTTACTTCTTTGAGATCACAGTAGTATTTATTATAGTTTAAACATAGGGTGCTAGAAGAATTAGTTTAGCTGTGCATAAAGGTATTCTTCGTCTCATAATTATACTTTCGGGTATGTCAGCCAATGCTCTTTTTCACAGATATCAGTAACCGATTCTACTTACAGAATCTCGAAAATGAAACATCCACTACATATATATTGATGCAACCAAACGCAACTTCAGTTCAGGCTCCTAATTTCATTTTTTTTTTGCGACTGTCCTAATTTCATTTTTGAACATGAAACAGGTGGTTCCCAACACATGAACGTGCCACTGCTGTTGGCCTTTCCATGGGAGGATTCCATCTTGGAAACGTCGTAAGCTTCCTAGCAACACCGATCATCATGTCACATATAGGCCTCGCCGGAACATTTGCCTTCTTCGCATCACTTGGTTACTTGTGGCTCTCTGTATGGCTGTTGAATGTAGAAAGTGACCCTATTGACAGCCGTACTATAAGCAAATCTGAGCTGCAACTAATTCTAGCTGGACGAAGTAAATCAAAAGTCAAAGGCAGCAAATCACCATCCTTAAGAGAAGTGTTCTCAAAGATGGAAATGTGGGCCATAATTGTAGCTAATGTGATAAACAACTGGGTAAGAATGGCTGACCAGCAGAACTAAACTTTTGTGATACTGTATCTAGATATTGACATCTTGAAATTCAAAATACCATGCAGGGCTACTTTGTCCTACTATCATGGATGCCGGTGTACTTCAAAACGGTATGTCATCAAAGCTTCTAAAATCATTCTAATGGGTCTGCCTTACAAGTCAGCTATAAGCTGTTGTTTCTGACTATTATCCCAACAGGTATATAATGTCAATTTGAAACAAGCTGCATGGTTCAGCGCCATACCTTGGGGCGTCATGGCTCTATCAGGATATGTTGCGGGAGCTTCTGCAGATTTCATGATCAAATCCGGCTTATCTATTGTGCGAGTCCGGAAAATTATGCAGTCAATTGGTTTTATCGGGCCAGGTGTGTCATTGCTATGTTTAAGATTTGCCCAAACACCATCGGTTGCAGCAGTTATCATGACCGCTGCCTTGGGTTTGAGTTCCTGCAGTCAAGCTGGGTACTTCTGTAATGTACAGGTAACTACCGTTCATGTTTCCTCATATCATATCCTGATCATACCATCTCTACTCAGAGTGCCTGTTCTTCTGAATCAGTAGCTCCACTAACAATATGAATGTGTTTCACTATTTTCTTTCCGTCAGGACATTGCCCCAAAATACGCTGGATCCCTACACGGTATGTTCGCAAACTTCTCTGATAGCATCAGTAGACAACAAGATCCATATTTCTGCATTGCTGAATTGATTCTTCAGCACTTATATCTGGCATCTCTGTGCTGTTTGAACAGGAATGACGAACGGCGTTGGGACAGTGGCCGCCATAGTTAGCACAGTAGGAGCAGGATACTTCGTCCAGTGGCTGGGATCCTTCCAGGCCTTCCTCACCCTAACGGCGGTGCTCTATTTCAGCGCCACCGTCTTCTACAACATCTATGCGACAGGAGATCTGGTTTTTGACTGAGCTGAAAGATACTGTTAATGTCAAATGTACAATTACAGCTTGTAAAATGTCTGTCTGCGCCCACCGCGCAGAGCAAAGAAACAAATAAAATTAAGATTGATTGGTTGGCTCATTCATATAAGACTTAGCGCAACCATGGTGGCTTTGTATCCGTGAAAAAGGTAGGGAATGTGGAGATCTCTTCAACAAAATTATCTCTCTTTTAGTATTCCCTCCGTCCCACAATGTAAGACGTTTTTGCAAGATATGTTAGCTTGTAAAAACGTCTTATATTATGGGACGGCGGTGTAAAGTAGTTTGGAAAGCGTAGAACCCTTTGTCTCGGGCCGCGTGTATATATTGAGGCAAAGCCTTGGATGACAAGTTACAGTGAAGGTTGATCGAGAGAGGAGATCGAGAGAGGAGCAGAAGATCGACCAGTGGTCGTTACATGAGATATACGGGATAGAGAGAAGAAGAGATAGATACAAGTTTAAACACCTCTTCTATTCCTATATAATAATTTTAACAGGAGGGAGTAGTAAGAAAAGGTACCAGCAATTGATAACCAGTTGCCTCTTACATTACTTTCACTCATTTATCCATTCAGGTTACAGAGTTCAGTAGTACTGAACTCTGAACAATCGAACAATGTTTCAGGCTTTATATTTACAGTCGGGCATATTCATTCCGTTTACAACAGTGGCAGCTCTCATTGTTCTACCTTCCCATGCCTTCTCTTAATATACAGAAGTTGCCATGATGCACTTTGTTACCTCAAAACGACCGATGACAATTCATATGACCGAAATCCTAGTCAGGAGTCACTCCTGCTAGGTTTGTTCGAAACTGGAATAACCATAGACAGAAAAACGGTCTATTAGGAATTGGTACATGAAACTTTGTGCTTGGCTAAATCCACATGCGAGACGAACGGATCAACATAGTGGCCATTCAAGAAACCATGCACACGGATTTCGCTCTTCAGGAGCTTGAACGGTCGAGCACCCACCTCTGTCTCGCACTGGTTCCCTTCTAGTGAGAATGCCGGCCATTCGGGTGGGCATCCTTTTAGGCATAAAGGATGCCACCTTCGAGGTGGGTAGCATGGACATAGGCGAGTTTTATGTTAGCATGGAGGTCTTCGAGCGGGCTCTCAACTTCAAATGGGAGATTGTCGTAGTCTATGGCCCCGCCGACCACCGTCGTTCCGAGGCCTTCCTCGACGAGCTCCTGAGGAAGGTCTCGGCCGCCCAATTGCTCGTGGTAGTTGGAGGCGACTTCAACCTTATCGGTTAGGCCGAAGATAAAAGTAATAATCTAGTTACCCTCGGATGTAGATGTTCAACGAATGCATTGCTGATCTTGGAAGATAGGGTTGGTGCCAGGTTCACCTGGACAAACCGTCAGGCGGACCCGACGCGGTCCGTCCTGGATCCCGTTTTTGTGTCTCCGGAGTGGGAGCTTTGCTGTTCCCTTGCCTCCCTCCGGACAATCACCAGGATCGGGTCTGACCACGTCCCACTTCTCTTATCTTTGGAGAACAATCATCCACCCCACCCCCGCGTTTCCGCTTCGAGACCTTCTGGCTTAACCAGGAAGGGTTCATCAAGGCCATCCGTGACAGGTGGAGTTGCGGCCCAGGTTGCCCCTCACCGGGCCCTCTCTGCTGTGCTAAACGTGCACGCCAGTTTATGAAGGGATGGGGTGCTAACCTCGGTCGGAATTTGAGGAAACATAAGGAAGCTCTTCTCACCTCCATCCAGACATTAGACCTCCGGGCGGACGCCTCGGGCCTGTCTCCAAACGAGTGACTACTCCACTATGATCTTGAGGACCAGCTTACGATAATTTACATAGACGAGAAGGCCTTTTGGCACTAGCGAGGAACCCAGAGATGGGTCCTCCAAGGGGACGCTAATATGGAGTACTTCCAGGCCATTGCCAACGGCCGAAGACATCATAACACCATCCCTCTCCTTTGGGATGGCAATAACCCCTCCAGCGACCGACTGACATTCACGCTCACGTCGATGGCTTTTATAAAGCCCTCTTCTCCTCCACTCGGGGAGGGGTGGCTCTGGCTCCCGATATCTGGGCCGAGCACCAGCGTGTCTTGGCTGTCGAGAACGCTGCCCTCACGGCTCCTTTTACCGAGGAGGTTCTGTTGGCCATTAAGGGCATAAATCCGGCATCTGCCCCGGGCCCCGATGGCCTCCCGGTTAAGTTCTTCTAGACCTTTTGGAATGCCGTCAAGCATGAAGTCATGGCGCTCTTCGAGGAGTTCTACGTGGGCTCCATAGACATGGCCCGACTCAACTACGGGATCATCACCCTCATCCCCAAGGTGCATGGGCCTCGGATATCCGCCAGTTCCGCCCGATCATGGTGATCAATGTGATCTTCCGCATTCTGGCGAAGAGGTACGCCAATAGGGTCACCTCGCTTGTTGACCACATCACCCATCCCAATCAGTCGGCCTTCATCCAAGAGCGATATATTCTGGATGGGGTCTTGGTTTCCCATGAAGTCCTTCACGAGGTCCGCGCTAGACCGCAGAAGGCGGTATTCCTGAATATTAATTTTCATAAAGCATATGACACAGTGCACGGGCCCTTCCTTTGGGAAGTCTTGCTCCGTAAGGGCTTCGATCATCGTTGGGTCACCCGCGTCATGCAGATGGTCTCCTGTGAGCGTACTGCGGTGAACATTAACGGGGAGATCAGCCTCTTCTTCCTCACCTTATGTGTGGTTAGACAAGGCGACCCCTTATCACCCTTCCTGTTCAATATGGTGGTTGATGCCCTCGCTACCATACTAACAAGGCCAAGAACGAGGGTCATATCCGCAGTGTGGTTCCGCACCTTGTGGGAAGGGGTGGGGTTCCCCACTGCAATATGCCAACGACACCATTATCATGGTAGAAGGCTCCACACGGCTAACATCGCAAATTTGAAATTCTTGGTCTACTTTCAACAGATGTCGGGTCTCACAATCAACTTAGACAAGAGCGAAGTGATGATTTTTGGCTACTCGCCTGCCTAGCGCCATAGCATTGTGATGTCTACTATGCAACTTTATTTTTGTAGACATGTGTTAGGCCTCCAAGCGCAGAGTTTTATAGGACAGTAGCAATTTTCCCTCAAGTGGATGACCTAAGGTTTATCAATCCGTGAGAGGTGTAGAATGAAGATGGTCTCTCTCAAACGACCCTGCAACCAAATACAAGAAATCTCTTGTGTCCCCAACACACCCAATACAATGGCAAATTGTATAGGTGCACTAGTTCGGCGAAGAGATGGTGATAAAACTGTAATATGGATGATATTAATATATTTTTATAATCTGAATAAATAAAAAAAGCAAGGTAGCAAATAGTAAATGGGCACAAAAACGGTATTGCAATGCTTAAAAACAAGGCCTAGGGTCCGTACTTTCACTAGTGCAAGCTTTCAACAGTGCTAACATACTTGGATCATATGATTATCCCTCAAAGTGCAATAAAGAATCACTCTCGAGTTCCTATTAGCGGAGAACAAAAGATAGAAATTGTTTGTAGGGTACGAAACCACCTCAAAGCTATTCTTTCCGTTCGATCTATTCAAGAGTTCGTACTAAAATAATACAAAAGGTATTCTTTCCGTTCGATCTATCCTAGAGTTCGTACTAAAATAACACCAAAGCAAATTCATATTCATAATAATCAATCCAACACAACGAACTACAAGGAGACCCCAAAGTGTCTATCAGAGAAAAGATAATAAAAACGTGCATCAACCCCTATTCATAGATTACCCCAATGTCACTGTGGGAATCCGCGAGTTGAATGCCAAAACACATATCAAGTGAATCAATATGATACCCCATTATCACCTCAAGTATTCATACCGCAAGACATACATCATGTGTTCTCATATCTGAATATTCAATCTGACAAAACAAAACTTCAAAGGGTAAAGATTCAATTCATCACAACAAGGGTATAGAGGGGAGAAACATCATATGATCTGACTATATTAACAAAGCCCATGATATAGATCACGAGAGAGAGAGAGAGAGAGAGAGAGAGAGAGAGAGAGAGAAATTGAATACATAGCTACTGGTACAAACTCTCAGGCCCGAGGGTGGACTACTCCCTCCTCATCGTGGCGGCTGCCGGGATGATGAAGATGGCCACCGGAGATGATTCCCCTCTCCGACAGGGTGCCGGAATGGGTCTAGATTGGTTTTCGGTGGCTACGGAGCCTTGCGGCGGCGGAACTTCTGATCTAGGTTAACCCCGAGGGGTTTCGGAATATTTGGGAATTTATAGTGCAAAGAAGGGGTACGAGAGGCCACCGAGGTGGGCACAACCCACCTGGGCGCGCCAGGGGGCCATGGCGCGCCCTGGTGGGTTGTGCCCCCCTCGGGGCACCCCCAGGTGCTGCTTTGGCCCATCGGGAGTCTTCTGGTCCATAAAAAATCCATAAAAAGTTTCGCGGTGTTTGGACTTGTCGGGACCCCAATTCTAAGTCACACCGATCTAGCATGTAACACCTCATATCACTTTGCGGCCTCACGCACGGTATTCCCACGGGTGTCGCCTTACCATGGCCCGGGACCGTTTGCGCCTTTTGGCTCACGTATATGATAGTATCGCTAGCATCCATATGACAGAGAACCCGGGCCGACATGACTAGTCGTGAACCCAAAGTGGCACTAACTTACGAGGACATGCATACATGAATCAACATCGAGCATGTCGGTCAGCAGCGTGCGAATCCGGGCTGTAGCACTGGGCTAACAGGACTCCGGTGAACCGGGCTGTAGCAGGCTAGGCAGGACTCCGGATGTCACCGCATGACATTTCCCAGAAGGGACAGACACATGAACGAAGTAAATCACATGCCGGCCAGTCTAAGTGTTCCGGAGCAGTAGTGCTGGGCTAGCAGGACTCCGGTGAACCGGGCTGTAGCAGACTACCATGGCTCAGTGGAAGCACTAGACTACATTTCCCCATAAGAGAGGCTACCAAGGATAAACAACTAGGTTGTCGGATCCCACACATAGCAATACACGTCACACGTACGCATAACATGCAAGTATGTGTTGTACAACATGGCATCACAACATAACTCAAACTCATATAGATAAAGGCCCAGAAGAGCACATAGCATTAAATACAAATAGGGGTCACATGACCCATCATTCAGAGCATACAAGCAACGGAAGCATTACATGTCTGAGTACAGACAACTACAAAAGAAAAAGGCTGAGAAGCCTGACTATCTACAAGTCCCTCCCAAGGGTACAAGATCGTAGATGAGGTAACAAGCTACTCGTCGAAGTCCAAGCAGTACTACTAGTGAGACAGATGTCTCACCTGCAGAACATAATTAAAGCAAGCGTGAGTACAAAGGTACTCAGCAAGGCTTACATCAGATCCTATCATACATGCATTTGTATCAAGAAGGCAATGTGGGGTTTAGTTGCAGCAAGCCAGCTTTGACTCAGTGGCTATCCTGTTCTACGACAACGAGAAACTTCTTTGAGATGAGGCAGCGCACACGAGTCCACTAATCACCACATCAATACACTACTATGGATTCATCCCCGTCTCCTTACGAGAAGGCCATCCATAGCACTCACACTTGTCTTGAGCATTTTAGAGTATCCACTTTAAGTTGTCTATGTACCACGTATGCATCCAAGAAGTCCATGACCGAGGACACGGCTATTTGAATAGATCATGATAACCCGCAGGGGTGTACTTCTTCACACATGCTCTCACCACTTATCACCATATACACGTCATGTATCACGGCAACCTTCAAGCGGAAGCCTGGCGAGGGTGTCGGCCACGACCTGACTAACCACTCAAGACTCTAGTCCAGGTTTATCGCCTATTCGGGTTCCATCCGTGAGGAGATCCGGCCGGGGTTTCGCTCACGGCCCCAAACGATGTGTACAGGGTTCCCGAGCCCACCATCTGGGTGCCACTCGGTACACCGGGCCACGGTGCCTAGTCTGTCCCAAGTCCACCCTGCCGGGTGCCACTCGGTAGAAAAATAGCACTACCTACAAACACCAGAAACTATTTGCAACTCTTAGACAGAGATCAAGTTGGTTAATAAGTCGAGAGGGACACTTAAGCATTCCAATGTGTGGTAGCTAGCCATTGGACGACATACACGGAACTCAGTGCTTAAGGACGGTTCCAGTGAGACAACCCACCATGTACTCCTACATGGCCTCTCACCGCTACCTTTACCAAATCGTGTTCACACACTTAACTCTCAGCATCAGAACATAGCATTGCACTCCAATTCATTCCCAATGAATCAAACCTGACATACTCTAAGCAATAGCAGGCAAAGCATGGTGGGAACACAACATGGCTCAATCAACTCCTACACATGCTAGTGGGTTTTAACTATTTACTGTGGCAATGACAGGTCATGCAGAGGAATGGGTTCAACTACCGCAGCATAAAGTAGGAGTTGAATCGTTGTTGTCCTAATGCAATAAATGAGAGCAGGAGCGAGAGAGTAGGATTGTATCGAAATGAACAAGGGGGTTTGCTTGCCTGGTAGATCAACAGGGGTCACTGCTCCCCAGACAGGTACTTATCTGGACCACTCTCCGGAGCGGGACCTATCGAGAGGGAACGGTGTTGAAAATCAAACATAAGCATATGCAACAATATGATGCATGAACATGGCATGAGTATGTGATGTTGTTTGAGTTAATGCATCTAGCATTTATTTGGTTGGAGTCCATTTGAACCAAGGGTTCAAATGCAACTCCAAATTAAGCTCTTAAATATGCCATTTATATGTCATATATACAACATGTATATGTTGGTTTGTCATGCATGAAAATTATACAGATGGATAGATTGAAGTTTTCTGATCATTTTTCATATATAAATTATTTCAATCTGAGCTACGGTTGAATTTCTATGAATTTTTGAAGTTTATAACATTTTCTGGATTTTCCCGATTTATTTTAAATCCAGAAAACCATTACTGCGTCATGCCTGCGTCAGCAGGTCAACAGTGCTGACCAGGTCAAACCTGACGTGTGGGGTCCACATGTCAGTGTCACAGGTTAAACAGGGGGGTTATTTTCTAATTTAACTAAAAGATTAAGGCGCCAGGGCCCACTGCCAGTGTCACTAATGGGGGGGATTAGTCCTAAACTAATCTTGCCATGTCAGCGTCACCGGATTAAGCACCGGCGACCACATCTCGCGGCGGAGTTGCTCGGGCTCGCGCTAAAGGCGGCTGTTTGCGACGCGGTTGGCCTTT
>NC_041380.1:489021678-489064607 GCF_002162155.2 Triticum dicoccoides
GTGGCCTGTGGTGGCGGCAGCAGCAAGCTTGGCGGCGGCCGGAGCTCGGGTGAGCTCGGGGTCGAGGCTACAACGGCCATGGCGATGCGGGGTTAGCACCTAGGGCTTCTACGCGGTGCGGCGAAAACATTGGACGCATGCCCGGGACCAAGTGATCACTGGAGTGTCGCCGGCGTCGAGCTCGTGCGGCGGTGCGTCTCGGCTCAAGTGGAGGAGGCAGCTAGAGCTCGAAATCGGGCATGGAGTTAGGGGTAAACGAAGTAGGGGCTCACATGGAGTCGGTAGGGAGGCTCAGCAAGCTCGGGGAGGACCAGACGGCAGCGTAACGGCGATGGCGATCCGGCGGCCGTGCGCGGAGAAGACGGGTCGATGGCGAGGCAGCAGGGTGTCCGGCGGTGCGTGGCTCATCGGGGACGAAGAGGAGGTCATAGAGGAGCTTGTAGACATGGAGAGAGGGCGAGGGGGAGGCGGTAGCTACGACGGCGACGAGCTGCGGCGACGGCAGCGCTCGGGCGCGGGAGAAAGAGCGAGGGGGAGAGACAGAGGGAAGGGGAACGACTCGGGGAGAGAGTGAGAGGTTTTCAGGGGGGGTGCGTGTCGCCCTCGGGTGCCTCCGGCGGCGAGCAGGGAAGCAGGAGGTGGCCGGCGTGTGCTCGCGCGCGGCGGCCACGCACGCGCTGTCCTTCTGTCAAAGGAGGAAGAAGACCGGGGAGCTCCTGGTGGGCCAGGCCACTTCTGCCAGGTAAGGCCCAGGTGAGGTGCACAAGTAAGTTTCTCCCTTTTTTCTATTTTGTTTCTGTTTTCTATTTTCTATCATTTGTGTTGACTTAGTAATAATACTAAATCATTTTATTTAATTTTGTCAAATTTTGCAGGGACCTAAGGGATTAATCCAAAGCCCCTCACCAAAATTCAGAATTTTTGGACATATATTATATATATAGCAAATATATATCCAAAGCAAATAATTACTGGATTAATTCCAAATGCCCAAAATAAATACTTATGAGCTCTTAAAAATATTGGTTTGATTTTTTATCTGTGTCCAATATTTTCACAGAGCAACATGAGCATTTTCTTGGACCCTTTTGGAGCAATTTATTTACTTGGGTCATTTCCAGAAATGATTCTGAGGGTTTCACAAATCCCATTTCAAATTTAAATGGAATTTAAACATGATGCAAACATGAAGGCTAGCCTAGGTCATACCAGAACTAGGGATGTGACAACTCGCCCCCACTCGAAAGAATCTCGTCCCGAGATTCAGGAGTTGGCGGAAAGAAAGCGGGGTACTCAAGTCGAAGACGATCTTCACGCTCCCAGGTAGCTTCTCTCTCGTAATGATGAGACCACTGAACCTTGAGAAAAATGATGTTATGACATCGAGTGACACGCTCTGCTTGATCCAGAATGCGGACGGGGTACTCTCGATAAGTGAGGTTATCTTGGAGATCAAGCGTTTTGTGGTCCACTCTGCGGATGAGATCCAAGAAGCAACGCCTGAGTTGGGAGACGTGGAAGACATCATGTACTCGAGAAAGATGTGGGGGTAGTTCCAACTAGTAGGAAACCTCTCGTCGTTTAGCGAGAACGCGAAAAGGACCAATGTAACGAGGAGCCAACTTGCCCTTGATACCGAAACGATGGGTACCCTTCAAAGGAGTAACCCGAAGATAAGCCTTGTCGCCAACTTCATAAGCCACTTCCTTATGACGACGGTCATACTGGCTCTTTTGACGAGATTGGGCTGTTTTCAAATTCTCACGAATGATGCGAACTTGTTCTTCTGCCTCCTGGATCATATCCGGTCCAAAGAATTGTCTTTCACCAGTTTCTGACCAGTTCAAAGGTGTTCGACATCTTCGTCCATACAGAACCTAAAAAGGAGCTTTCTTGAGGCTGGATTGATAGCTATTGTTATAAGCAAACTCGGCGAAGGGAAGACACTTCTCCCAATCCATACCGAATGAGATAACACAAGCTCTAAGCATGTCTTCAAGAATTTGGTTGACCCTTTCCACCTGACCACTTGATTGAGGGTGGAAAGCAGTACTGAAGGAGAGATGGGTGCCCATGGCAATTTGGAAACTCTCCCAGAAATGAGAAGTGAAGAGACTACCACGGTCTGAATTGATCTCTAGTGAAACACCATGAAGTGAAACTATTCGAGAAATATATAAGACAGTGAGCTGACTAGCAGTGATACTCTCTCGAACAGGTAGGAAGTGAGCCACTTTGGAAAGACGATCAATGACTATGAAGATAGCATTATTCCCTCTCTTGGTCCTGGGAAAGACGGTGATGAAGTCCATACCAACTTTATCCCATTTCCACTCAGGAATAGCTAAAGGCTGAAGGGTGCCAGCAGGCCTTTGATGCTCTGCCTTAACGCGACGACAAACATCATAGTTAGCAATGAACTGAGCAATTTCTCTCTTCATCCTAGTCCACCAGAACCTCTGGCGTAGGTCCTAATACATCTTAGTACTACCGGGATGAATCGTGAGAGGAGATTCATGAGCCTCCTTAAGAATCAGTTGTCGCAGATGTTGATTCTTGGGAACCACCAAGCGAATCTCAAAGAAAACAACACCTCGATCATCCATAGAGAAACATCCACCAACTCCCTTCTTAATGTTTCTCTTGATGCGGATAACACCCTTATCAAACTTCTGGTCAGTAATTGTCTGATCCTCAAGGGTAGGTTTCGCCACCAAGGTTGATAGGAATCCGTGAGGAGCAAGGTGAAGGTTGAGCTTACATAATTCCTCATGGAGAAGTGGTTGGCCCTGCTGCAACATGAGATTGTTGCAATAGGACTTACGACTTAGCGCATCAGCCATGACATTGCTGAAAGGATCGATATGGTTGACTAGAGGGGGGGGGGGTGAATAGGAAACTACCATTTTTTAGCTTTTCTTTACCAAATTAAACTTTGCATCAAAGTAGGTTATCTAGATGTGCAACTAGGTGAGCAACCTATATGATGCAATAACAACAAGCAAACAAGCAAGCAAGGGAACAAACACTAAAGAGCTTGCACAAGTAAAGGTAAGAGATAACCAAGAGTGGATCCGGTGAAGACGAGGATGTGTTACCGAAGTTCCTTCCTTTTGAGGGGAAGTACGTCTCCGTTGGAGCGGTGTGGAGGCACAATGCTCCCCAAGAAGCCACTAGGGCCATCGTATTCTCCTCACGCCCTCACACAATGCGAGATGCCGTGATTCCACTATTGGTGCCCTTGAAGGCGGCGACCGAACCTTTACAAACAAGGTTGGGGCAATCTCCACAACTTAATCGGAGGCTCCTAACAAGATCATGAAGCTTCACCACAATGGAATATGGCTCCGAGGTGACCTCAGCCGTCTAGGGTGCTCAAACACCCAAGAGTAACAAGATCCACTACGGATGAGTGGGGGAATCGAAAATCCCTTGGTGGAAGTGTAGATCGGAGCCTTCTCAACCACTCCCGAGCAAATCAACAAGTTTGATTGGCTAGAGAGATAGATCGGGCAAAATGAAGCTTGGAGTATTTAATGGAGCTTGAGCAATAAATGGAGCTTAGGGGAAGAAGAGGTGGGTGGAAAGGAAGAAGGGGGCTCCCTTTTATAGTGGGGGCAACAATCCCGTTGCCCCCCACCAACCAGCCCCGCATAGGGCGGTACTACCGCTGAGAGGGGGCGGTACTACCGCCAGGGGAGCGGTACTGCCGCGCCATCCAGCGGTACTGCCGCGCTGAGGAGACTAAAAGGGAAAAGCTCCAACTGTGGTACTACCGCGGTGGTAGGGCGGTACTATCGCTCCAGGAATGGTACTACTGCCACTACAACCGTGACTAGTGCCGCAAAACCCGACATGAGAAAAAGACCTCTTGAATCGAGGCGGTAGGAGCCAGACTGCCCAGCGGTACTACGGCAGTGGGGTCAAGGGCGGTAGTACCACTGTGGAGCGGTACTACCACTTATGACCCTTCAGCCGTAGTACCGCAGGCGGTGCGGTACTACCGCTGGGGCGAGAGAGAGAGGGAGAAGTGATCCCTCAAAGAAGCTGAGGACCAGGCGGAGGTGCCGGGCCCCCAGCGGTACTACTGCTGTGGTAGAGCGGTACTGCCGCTTGTGGATTCTCAGCGGTACTACCGCTGGGTGCACGGTACTGCCGCTCAGACCCAGACAGGACAAGGAAGAGAGGAAAGATCTCTTCAATGGACAGGAAAAACTCGGAGGGTGAGAAGCTGATGTGTATGTGAAGATTCCACCCATGCAAAACCCCAGCGGACCCCCTCTTGATAGTACGGTGCCCTCTACGCAACTAGTCCACTGAGAAAGAAGCGAAAGAGCTACACCATCTTGAAATACACTCCAAGGGGAGGAACGCGTCTAGTGCCAAGGGAGAATCTATGAATCAAACAAAGCACAAGATTAGTCCGCAAACATGTTGTCATCAATCACCAAAACTACCTTGAGAGAGATATGCCGTAACAATTGCCCTTGCCTGGGGTGTAGGTAATCCCTAAGTCGTAATCTGAGATCAACTCCAGCCAACGTCTTTGCCTAAGGTTCAAATCTGGTTGGGTGAAGATATACTTGAGACTCTGGTGATCGGTGTAAATCTCGCAACGCTTACCAAGAAGGTAATGTCACCAAGTCTTAAGTGCATAGACTACGGTTGCAAGCTCTAGATCATGTGTAGGATAATTCTCCTCATGTGGATGCAACTGTCGAGATGCATAGGCAATCACATGGTGATCTTGCATAAGAATGCAACCTAGTCCCTGTCGTGAGGCATCACAATAGATAACAAAGTCCTTAGTGAAATCCGGTAGCACAAGTATGGGAGCAGAAGCCAGGCGTCTTTTCAGTTCCTGAAAACTGTGCTCACACTGTGGGGGCCACTCAAACTTTTTATCTTTCTTGAGAAGTTCCGTGAGAGGTTTGGCCACTTTGGAGAAGTTCTCAACGAAGCAGCGACAATAACTGGCTAGGCCAAGGAAACTCCTAACTTGCTTAACCGTTTCAGGCGGAGTCCAATCAAGAACGACTTGAACTCTCTCGGGATTGAGAGCAATGCCCTTACCAGAGATCACGTGGCCTAGGTAGGGCACTTCTGGCAACCAAAATTCGCACTTGGAGAACTTGGCATAAAGGCGGTGCTCTCTGAGTTTCTCTAACACAAGTCTAAGATGTTCGGCATGCTCTTCCTCGTTCTTCGAGTAAATAAGAATATCATCGAGGTAAACCACGACGAACTTATCTAAGTACTCCATGAAGATCGAGTTCATCAAGTGAGAGAATGTAGCTGGAGCATTGGTTAGACCAAAGGACATGACGGTGTACTCATACTGGCCATAACGAGTGACAAAAGCCGTCTTAGGAATGTCCCCATTTCTGATCTTGATTTGGTGGTAGCCTAACCTCAAGTCCATCTTTGAAAAGACTGAGGATCCAGCGAGCTAATCATACAGGTCGTTGATCCTGGGGAGCGGATACTTGTTCTTTATCGTGACCAAATTAACGGGACGCTAATCTACAACCATTCGGTCCGTACCATCCTTATTCTTGACGAAGAGGACGGGGCAAGCCCAGGGAGAAGAACTAGGACGGATGAAACCCTTTAGCAAGGATTCATCGAGTTGTTTCTTAAGCTCAACTAGTTCTAAGGGTGCCATCTTGTAAGGTCTCCTAGAGATTGGAGCGGTTCCTGGGATAAGATCTATGACAAACTCCACATCTCTGTCAGGTGGAATACCTGGCAGTTCCTCTGGAAAGACATCTGGAAAGTCACGGACTACCGGGATATCTTGAAGGTCAGGAAGAGGTTGGCATTAAGAGAATAGAGTTGGCGCTTTGCAACTCTAGTAGAGATAGTGACTATCTTGCCAGATGGGTGTGTAAGCTGAATAGACCTTGTGTAACAATCAATCTTGGCATAATGAGCTTTCATCCAGTCCATACCCAAGATGATGTTAATATCTGTAGACTTGAGGGCTATAAGTCATGCAAGGAATACAAGTCTGTCAACAAGGATTTCATTACCATGGCTTATTCTGGTAGTTTTCCATCTAGACCCTGGAGTTTGGATTTCAAGTGGAGTTGGCATATCACAAAATGACATGTCGTGCAAACAAGCATAGCCTTCAGAAATGAAGGAGTGAGATGCTCCGGTATCGAACCGAATCGAAGCTGGATGACAGTTGACAAGGAGTGTACCAAGAACGACATCCGGATCATCATGAGCGTCTTTAGCTGAGACGTGATGCACACATCCACGTTCAGTGGGAGCTGACTGGACACTAATCATCTTGCATGGTGGCTTACCACGGCCAACGGACTTCTCAGGCAGGGGTGGAGCATAGTTGGTTTGAGAGCAGTCACGTGCATAGTGTCCTGGCTCTCCGCATGTGAAACAAGTCCCTGAAGTAGGACGTGGACCCGCATTAGAAGGCGGTCTACCAACAGGCTTGGGTGGAGCATACTACTGAACTGGGTGAGGTGCCACACAAGATGGCCTTGGTGTATAACCGGGTGGAAGAGCGGAGTTGGGAACCCAAATCCGGCGCTTCTGAGAACTAGAACCGGAGGAAGAAACCAAATCACGGGTGTGCTTACGAGACTCCTCGTAAGTAAGATGAGCTATCTCTGCATTAATGGCCTTGTTCACAAGAGCCTGGAATGTATTGCAATGATGCAAGTGGAGATCACGACGCAACTTGGGGGTTGAGACCCTTCCGGAACCTAGCCTGCTTCTTGGCGTCTGTGGACACTTCTTCTATAGCATAGCGGGCAAGGTTCTCAAACTCTCTACTGTAAGCATCAACAACCATGTTACTCTGGGTGAAACTACAAAACTCTTCTCTCTTGTGGTCAATGAGAGCCTGAGGAATGTGATGCTCGTTGTCGGTGTCAAAACCGGCGGATCTCGGGTAGGGGGTCCCGAACTGTGCGTCTAGGCTGGATGGTAACAGGAGGCAAGGGACACGAAATTTTACCCTGGTTCGGGCCCTCTTGATGGAGGTAAAACCCTACGTCCTGCTTGATTAATATTGATGATATGGGTAGTACAAGAGTAGATCTACCACGAGATCGGAGAGGCTAAACCCTAGAAGCTAGCCTATGGTATGATTGTTGTTCTGTATGTTGGCCTACGGACTAAAACCCTCCGGTTTATATAGACACCGGAGCGGGTTAGGGTTACATAGAGTCGGTTACAATGGTAGGAGATCTACATATCCGTATCGCCAAGCTTGCCTTCCACGCCAAGGAAAGTCCCTTCCGGACACGGGACGAAGTCTTCAATCTTGTATCTTCATAGTCCAGGAGTCCGGCTGAAGGTATAGTCTGGCTATCCGAACACCCCCTAATCCAGGACTCCCTCAGTAGCCCCCGAACCAGGCTTCAATGACGATGAGTCCGACACGCAGATTGTCTTCGACATTGCAAGGCGGGTTCTCCTCCAAATTCCGTGTACCTATTGAATAAAGTCCGGTTTCTTGTAAATGTTGCGCTCCTTGGCTTCTACGCCCAATAATGGCCGTCTCCCACGTGTCAAACGAATATAAAAAGTCTAAGTGTTTTTACATCCACACCCCTAGCCGCGTAAATGAGCCGCCCTTTTAAGGGGACGAGGATTTAGATCCAAAGCACACCTTCTCCCCTTCGTGAGTGTTCATCAGAGCGCATCCGACAAAGGTCCATTCCAGCATGGCCAGCCGTCGCAACTCCTCCTTTCGCCCTTCCAGCCCTCAGCCTGGATATTGGGAGAGATGCTCCATCCCGCATAGCGAGCTAGTGACACTCCAGACCAAGGGATTTCTCCCCCCGGCCTATATGGTCCCAGTTCGAGCCGGTCTTGCCATCTATAATGGCGGAGAGCAAGCGGAGAGTGCCCCTAATCCCTCCAAAGAGAGCGGGTATGCCTTGTCCCTTATTTAATAAGAGGGCTCGGATTTCCAATCCATCTGTTTCTCTGGGGGCTCCTGGAGTTCTATGGCCTCCAGCTACACAATCTTACGCCTGCCTCTGTATTGCATATCGCGGGCTTCGTAGCCCTCTGCGAGCTGTTTTTGGGTGTTGAGGCTCATTTCGGGCTGTGGAAAGAGCTATTATGCCTTGTGCCCCATTCTCAGAAGGGGTCAATATATCAAGTGGGCGGAGCCGAAGTGTGGCGCATCGCCGGGACCGAATATCTATCCGGAACCCCAAAGAAGGCGTCCGAGGACTGGCCTTCGGAATGGTTTTACATAGAGGACGTCCCGCTGCCGGATCCTATCCGGATCGGCCTCCCTGAGTTCGACAGTGATCCACTAAAGAAGCGCCTAAGTTGGCGTCCATGGATCCCTCAGAGGGAAAGTGACAAGGACGTTCTTTACCTGATGGGCCGGATAAGATTGTGAGCTCATTCCGGACTGAGCATGATCGGGGTCATGGCCGCATGCATCATGCGAGGGGTGAGGCCGCTACAGTATAGAGGCCACCCCATGTGGGACTTCAACGGGGAGGACGACGCCACCCGCTACGGCCGTAAGGGGCCAGATTCGGCTGCGGCTCTAACAAAGACCTTGTCCGCTTTGTACAAGGGAGAAGAGGAGGAATTTCTCCGTGTCGACCCACAGGGTGGATTTCTATGTACAATCCCCCAAGCTGGGTAAGTGGTCACATTTACTTGCCCATCCGTTTTATATTCCCATTGTTAAATATTCAGTCTAACGACTTCAACGCAGGAACTGCGCCAGGCTGTTAAAGAAATAAACAGCCCTCCTCCACAACCCGAGGACGCAGGACGGCCCCTCGACCCGGCCTCTCAAGAGGATCTGGACTTATCTGTGGAGCTGATTGATGGAGTGTTCCATCAATTGAGCAAGGACAATGCCTTGGTGTGTTGGGGAACGTTGCAGAAAACAAAAAAAATTTCCTACGGTTTCACCAAGATCTATCTATGAGTTCATCTAGCAACGAGTGATTGGATTGCATCTACATACCTTTGTAGATCACGCGCGGAAGCGTTCAAAGAACGGGGATGAGGAAGTCGTACTCGACGTGATCCAAATCACCGGAGATCCTAGCCCCGAACGGACGGCACCTCCGCGTTCAACACACGTACGGTCAGCGTAACGTCTCCTTCTTCTTGATTCAGCAAGGGGGAAGGAGAGGTTGAGGAAGATGGCTCCAGCAGCAGCACGACGGCCTGGTGGTGGTGGAGCTGCAGTACTCCGTCAGGGCTTTGCCGAGCTCTATGGAGGAGGAGGGGGTGTTGGAGAGGGAGAGGGAGGCACCAAAGGCAAAGGTGAGAGGCCCTCCCTCCCCCCCACTATATATAGGGGGGCTAGGGGGGGCGGCGGCCCTAGGAGATGCAATCTCCTAGGGGGGGCGGCGGCCAAGGGGTGGGGGGCTTGCCCCCCAAGCAAGGGGGCGCCCCCTTTAGGGTTTCCCCCACCCTAGGCGCATGGGCCCTAGGGGAAGTGGCGCCCCAGCCCACTTTGGGCTGGATCCCTTCCCACTTCAGCCCATGGGGCCCTCCGGGATAGGTGGCCCCACCCGATGGACCCCCGGGACCCTTCCGGTGGTCCCGGTACAATACCGGTGACCCCGAAACTTGTCCTGATGGCCGAAATAGCACTTCCTATATATAATTCTTTACCTCCGGACCATTCCGGAACTCCTCATGACGTCCGGGATCTCATCCGGGACTCCGAACAACATTCGGGTTACTGCATATACATATCCTACAACCCTAGCGTCACCGAACCTTAAGTGTGTAGACCCTACGAGTTCGGGAGACATGTAGACATGACCGAGATCGTTCTCTGGTCAATAACCAACAGCGGGATTTGGATACCCATGTTGGCTCCCACATGCTCCTCGATGATCTCATCAGGTGAACCACGATGTCGAGGGTTCAAGCAACCCCGTATACAATTCCCTTCGCCAATCGGTATGTTACTTGCCCGAGATTAGATCGTCGGTATCCCAATACCTCGTTCAATATCGTTACCGGTAAGTCACTTTACTCGTACCGTAATGCATGATCCCGTGACCAGACACTTGGTCACTTTGAGATCATAATGATGATGCATTACCGAGTGGGCCTAGTGATACCTCTCCGTCATACAGAGTGACAAATCCCAGTCTTGATCCGTGTCAACCCAACAGACACTTTCGGAGATACCCGTAGTATACCTTTATGGTCACCCAGTTACGTTGTGACGTTTGGTACACCCAAAGCACTCCTACGATATCCGGGAGTTACACGATCTCATGGTCTAAGGAAAGGATACTTGACATTGGAAAACTCTAGCAAACAAACTATACGATCTTGTGCTATGTTTAGGATTGGGTCTTGTCCATCACATCATTCTCCTAATGATGTGATCTCGTTATCAATGACATCCAATGTCCATAGTCAGGAAACCATGACTATCTGTTGATCAACGAGCTAGTCAACTAGAGGCTTACTAGGGACATGTTGGTGTCTATTATTCACACATGTATTACGATTTCCGGATAACACAATTACAACATGAATAAAAGACAATTATCATGAACAAGGAAATATAATAATAATCCTTTTATTATTGCCTCTAGGGCATATTTCCAACAGTCTCCCACTTGCACTAGAGTCAATAATCTAGTTACATTGTGATGAATCAACACCCATGGAATTCTGGTGTTGATCATGTTTTGCTCTAGGGAGAGGTTTAGTCAACGAATCTGCTACATTCAGGTCCGTATGTACTTTACAAATATCTATGTCTCCATCTTGAACATTTTCACGAATGGAGTTGAAGCGACGCTTGATGTGCCTTGTCTTCTTGTGAAACCTGGGCTCCTTGGCAAGTGCAATAGCTCCAGTGTTGTCACAGAAGAGCTTGATCGGCCCCAACGCATTGGGTATGACTCCTAGGTCGGTGATGAACTCCTTCACCCAAATTGCTTCATGTGCTGCCTCCGAGGCTGCCATGTACTCCGCTTCACATGTAGATCCCGCCAGTACACTCTGCTTGCAACTGCACCAGCTTACTGCCCCACCATTCAAAATATACACGTATCCGGTTTGTGATTTAGAGTCATCCAGATCTGTGTCGAAGCTAGCGTCGACGTAACCCTTTACGACGAGGTCTTCATCACCTCCATAAACGAGAAACATTTCCTTAGTCCTTTTCAGGTACTTCAGGATATTCTTGACCGCTGTCCAGTGTTCCTTGCCGGGATTACTTTGGTACCTTCCTACCAAACTTACGGCAAGGTTTACATCAGGTCTGGTACACAGCATGGCATACATAATAGAACCTATGGTTGAGGCATAGGGGATGACACTCATCTCTTCTATATCTTCTGCCGTGGTCGGACATTGAGCTGAGCTCAATTTCACACCTTGTAACACAGGTAAGAACCCCTTCTTAGACTGATCCATATTGAACTTCTTCAATATCTTATCAAGGTATGTGCTTTGTGAAATGCATATATAAGAAATGCTACAGAGCTCCCACTCACTTTCTTAGACTGATCCATATATGAGAAATGCTACAGAGCTCCCACTCACTTTCTTGTAAACGCAGGCTTCTCCATAAGTCTATGTAAACCCAAACGCTTTGATCATCTCATCAAAGCAAATGTTCCAACTCCGAGATGCTTGCACCAGCCCATAGATCGAGCGTTGGATCTTGCACACCTTGTCAGCATTCTTAGGATCGACAAAACCTTCCGGCTGCATCATATACAATTCTTCCTTAAGGAAACCATTAAGGAATGCCGTTTTGACGTCCATTTGCCATATCTCATAATCATAGAATGCAGCAATTGCTAACATGATTCGGACGGACTTCAGCTTCGCTACCGGTGAGAAAGTCTCATCGTAGTCAACCCCTTGAACTTGTCGACAACCCTTAGCGACAAGCCGAGCTTTATAGATGGTCACATTACCATCTGCGTCTGTCTTCTTCTTAAAGATCCATTTATTTTCTATGGCTCGCCGCTCAATGGGCAAGTCAGTCAAAGTCCATACTTCGTTTTCATACATGGATCCTATCTCGGATTTCATGGCTTCCAGCCATTTGTCAGAATCCGGGCCCGCCATCGCTTCTTCATAGTTCGAAGGTTCACCATTGTCTAACAACATGATTTCCAAGACAGGGTTGTCGTACCACTCTGGTGCGGAACGTGTCCTTGTGGACCTACGAATTTCAGTAGGAGCTTGATCAGAAGTATCTTGATCATCATCATTAACTTCCTCTCTAGTCGGTGCAGGCACCTCAGGGACATTTTCTTGAGTTGCGCCTTTTTCCGGTTCAAGAGGTACTACTTCATCAAGTTCTACTTTCCTCCCACTTACTTCTTTTGAGAGAAACTCTTTCTCTAGAAAGGATCCATTCTTGGCAACAAAGATCTTGCCTTCGGAACTAAGGTAGAAGGTATACCCAATAGTTTCTTTAGGGTATCCTATGAAGACGCATTTTTCCGACTTGGGTTCGAGCTTTTCAGGTTGAAGTTTCTTGACATAAGCATCGCATCCCCAAACTTTTAGAAACGATAGCTTAGGTTTCTTCCCAAACCATAATTCATACGGTGTCGTCTCAACGGATTTCGACGGAGCCCTATTTAAAGTGAATGCGGCAGTCTCTAAAGCATAGCCCCAAAAAGATAGCGGTAAATCGGTAAGAGACATCATAGATCGCACCATATCTAATAGAGTGCGATTACGACATTCGGACACACCATTTCGCTGAGGTGTTCTAGGCGGCGTGAGTTGTGAAACTATTCCACATTTTCTTAAGTGTGTGCCAAATTCGTGACTCAAGTATTCTCCTCCACGATCTGATCGTAGGAACTTGATTTTCCTATCACGTTGATTTTCAACCTCACTCTGAAATTCCTTGAACTTTTCAAAGGTCTCAGACTTGTGTTTCATCAAATAGATATACCCATATCTACTCAAGTCATCAGTGAGGGTGAGAACATAATGATAGCCACCACGAGCCTCAACACTCATCGGACCGCACACATCAGTATGTATGATTTCGAATAAGTTGGTTGCTCGCTCCATTGTTCCTGAGAACGGAGTCTTGGTCATTTTTTACCCATGAGGCATGGTTCGCACGTGTCAAATGATTCATAATCAAGAGACTCTAAAAGTCCATCTGCATGGAGCTTCTTCATGCGTTTGACACCTATGTGACCAAGGCGGCAGTGCCACAAGTATGTGGGACCATCATTATCAACCTTACATCTTTTGGTACTCACACTATGAATATGTGTAGAATTACGCTCGAGATTCATTAAGAATATACCATTCACCATCGGAGCATGACCATAAAACATATCTCTCATATAAATAGAACAACCATTATTCTCGGATTTAAATGAGTAGCCATCTCGTATTAAATGAGATCCTGATACAATGTTCATGCTCAAACTTGGCACTAAATAACAATTATTGAGGTTCAAAACTAACCCCGTAGGTAAATGTAGAGGTAGCGTGCCGACGGCGATCACATCGACCTTGGAACCATTCCCGACGCGCATCGTCACCTCGTCCTTCGCTAGTCTCCGCTTATTCCGAAGCTCCTGCTTTGAGTTACAAATGTGAGCAACTGCACCGGTATCAAATACCCAGGAGCTACTATGAGTACTGGTAAGGTACACATCAATTACATGTATATCACATATACCTTTAGTTTTGCTGGCCTTCTTGTCCGCTAAGTATTTGGGGCAGTTCCGCTTCCAGTGACCACTTTCCTTGCAATAAAAGCACTCAGTCTCGGGCTTGGGTCCATTCTTTGGCTTCTTCCTGGCAGCTTGCTTGCCGGGCGCGGCAACTCCCTTGCCGTCCTTCTTGAAGTTCTTTTTACCCTTGCCCTTCTTGAACTTAGTGGTTTTATTGACCATCAACACTTGATGTTCCTTCTTGACTTCTACCTCTGCTGATTTCAGCATAGCAAATACTTCAGGAATGGTCTTTTCCATCCCCTGCATATTGAAGTTCATCATAAAGCTCTTGTAGCTCGGTGGAAGCGACTGAAGGATTCTGTCAATGACTGCGTCATCCGGGAGATTAATTCCCAGCTGAGTCAAGCAGTTATGCAACCCAGACATAGTGAGTATGTGCTCACTGACAGAACTGTTTTCCTCCATCTTACAGCTGAAGAACTTGTCGGAGACTTGATATCTCTCGACCCGGGCATGAGCTTGGAAAACCATTTTCAGCTCTTCAAACATCTCATATGCTCCGTGTCTCTCAAAACGTTTTTGGAGCCCCGGCTCTAAGATGTAAAGCATGCCGCACTGAACGAGGGAGTAGTCATCGGTACGTGCCTGCCAAGCGTTCATAACGTCTTGTTCTGCAGGGAGAACAGGTGCGTCACCCAGCAGTGCTTGTAGGACATAATCTTTCTTGGCAGCTATGAGGATGATACTCAGGTTCCGGACCCAGTCCGTGTAGTTGCTGCCATCGTCTTTCAGCTTGGTTTTCTCTAGGAACGCGTTGAAGTTGAGGACTACGTTGACCATTTGATCTACAAGACATATTGTAAATATTTTAGACTAAGTTCATGATAATTAAGTTCATCTAATCAAATTATTCAATGAACTCCCACTTAGATAGACATCCCTCCTGTCATCTAAGTATAACATGATCCGAGTTAACTAGGCCGTGTCCGATCATCACGTGAGACGGACTAGTCAACATCGGTGAACATCTTCATGTTGATCGTATCTTCTATATGACTCATGCTCGACCTTTCGGTCTTCTGTGTTCCGAGGCCATGTCTGTACATGCTAGGGTCGTCAAGTCAACCTAAGTGTTTGCATGTGTAAATCTGTCTTACACCCGTTGTATGTGAACGTTAGAATCTATCACACCCGATCATCACGTGGTGCTTCGAAACAACGAACTGTCGCAACGGTGCACAGTTAGGGGAAACACTTTCTTGAAATTATTATGAGGGATCATCTTATTTACTACCATCGTTCTAAGTAAACAAGATGCAAAAACATGATAAACATCACATGCAATCAAATAATAAAAGTGACATGATATGGCCAATATCACGTAGCTCCTTTGATCTCCATCTTGGGGCTCCATGATCATCTTGTCACCGGCATGACACCATGATCTCCATCATCATGACTCCATCATCGTGTCTCCATGAAGTTGCTCGCCAACTATTACTTCTACTACTATGGCTAACGTGTTTAGCAATAAAGTAAAGTAATTTACATGGCGTTTCTCAATGACACGCAGGTCATACAAAAAATAAAGACAACTCCTATGGCTCCTGCCGGTTGTCATACTCATCGACATGCAAGTCGTGATTCCTATTACAATAGCACGAACATCTCATACATCACATATATATCATTCATCATTCATCACAACTTTGGCCATATCACATCACAAAACACTTGCTGCAAAAACAAGTTAGACGTCCTCTAATTGTTGTTGCAAGTTTTACGTGGCTGCAATAGGGTTCTAGCAAGAACATTTTCTTACCTACGTGAAAGCCACAACGTGACTTGTCAACTTCTATTTACCCTTCATAAGGACCCTTTTCATCGAATCCGCTCCAACTAAAGTAGGAGAGACATACACCCGCCAGCCACCTTATGCAACTAGTGCATGTTAGTCGGTGGAACCGGTCTCACGTAAGCGTACGTGTAAGGTTGGTCCGGGCCGCTTCATCCCACAACACCGTTGAAGCAAGATAAGACTAGTAGCGGCAAGAAAGTTGACAACATCTACGCCCACAACAAATTGTGTTCTACTCGCGCAAGAAGAACTACGCATAGACCTAGCTCATGATGCCACTGTTGGGGAACGTTGTAGAAAACAAAAATTTTCCTACGGTTTCACCAAGATCCATCTATGAGTTCATCTAGCAACGAGTGATTGGATTGCATCTACATACCTTTGTAGATCACGCGTGGAAGGGTTCAAAGAACGGGGATGAGGAAGTCGTACTCGACTTGATCCAAATCACCGGAGATCCTAGCGCCGAACGGACGGCACCTCCGCGTTCAACACACGTACGGTCAGCGTAACGTCTCCTTCTTCTTGATCCAGCAAGGGGGAAGGAGAGGTTGAGGAAGATGGCTCCAGCAGCAGCACGACGGCGTGGTGGTGGTGGAGCTGCAGTACTCCGTCAGGGCTTCACCGAGCTCTATGGAGGAGGAGGGGGTGTTGGAGAGGGAGAGGGAGGCACCAAAAGCAAAGGTGAGAGGCCCTCCCTCCCCCCACTATATATAGGGGGCCTAGGGGGGGCGGCGGCCCTAGGAGATGCAATCTCCTAGGGGGGCGGCGGCCAAGGGGTGGGGGGCTTGCCCCCCAAGCAAGGGGCGGCCCCTTTAGGGTTTCCCCCACCCTAGGCGCATGGGACCTAGGGGAAGTGGCGCCCCAGCCCACTTTGGGCTGGATCCCTTCCCACTTCAGCCCATGGGGCCCTCCGGGATAGGTGGCCCCACCCGGTGGACCCCCGGGACCCTCCCGGTGGTCCCGGTACAATACCGGTGACCCCGAAACTTGTCTTGATGGCCGAAATAGCACTTCCTATATATAATTCTTTACCTCCGGACCATTCCGGAACTCCTCGTGACGTCCGGTATCTCATCCGGGACTCCGAACAAAATTCGGGTTACTGCATATACATATCCCTACAACCCTAGCGTCACCGAACCTTAAGTGTGTAGACCCTACGGGTTCGGGAGACATGTAGACATGACCGAGATCGTTCTCCGGTCAATAACCAACAGCGGGATATGGATACCCATGTTGGCTCCCACATGCTCCTCGATGATCTCATCGGTTGAACCACGATGTCGAGGATTCAAGCAACCCCATATACAATTCCCTTTGTCAATCGGTATGTTACTTGCCCGAGATTCGATGATCGGTATCCCAATACCTCGTTCAATCTCGTTACCGGTAAGTCACTTTACTCGTACCGTAATGCATGATCCCGTGACCAGACACTTGGTCACTTTGAGCTCATAATGATGATGCATTACCGAGTGGGCCCAATGATACCTCTCCGTCATACGGAGTGACAAATCCCAGTCTTGATCCGTGTCAACCCAACAGACACTTTCGGAGATACTCGTAGTATACCTTTATGGTCACCCAGTTACGTTGTGACGTTTGGTATACCCAAAGCACTCCTACGATATCCGGGAGTTACACGATCTCATGGTCTAAGGAAAGGATACTTGACATTGGAAAACTCTAGCAAACGAACTATACGATCTTGTGCTATGTTTAGGATTGGGTCTTGTCCATCACATCATTCTCCTAATGATGTGATCTCGTTATCAATGACATCCAATGTCCATAGTCAGGAAACCATGACTATCTGTTGATCAACGAGCTGGTCAACTAGAGGCTTACTAGGGACATGTTGGTGTCTATTATTCACACATGTATTATGATTTCCGGATAACACAATTACAGCATGAATAAAAGACAATTATCATGAACATGGAAATATAATAATAATCCTTTTATTATTGCCTCTAGGGCATATTTCCAACATGGTGGCCATTACGGCCGATTACCCAGAGCTAATCCCGGCCTCCCAGGTAACTGAGATCGAAGTCCCAGTACCCCGAATAGGGGTCCGCCCTCTCATGTTTTCAGTTTCCTGATTACAACCGAGCTTTGCAGGGGAGGTTTTTGAGACGGGAGGCCGAACCTGCGGCGACAAGCCAACGAGGGGCCGCAGGGCCCCGTGGGCAGAAAAGAGGTGCAGTCCGGACCAAGGCGTCAGCGCAAAGGTATGGCGCACCCCCTTATCCCAGGTGTTATACCTTCAAGGCATATTAACACTCGTTCTCTCTTCAGGACAAAGAGACCTCGCCGGACTATATCCGGAGAGGCTGCCAATCGCGCCTCCACCAGCAGGCTCCAAAGCCTGGTCTGGAGGCGGAGGCGAACATGAGGCGCGCACCGGACGCTCCTCTAATGGAGGATGTGGACAGGTTGTCTGCCACCAACTCTGAGGTGGAGAGTGCCATGAACCACAGGCGTCACCGGACAATTCTTCGTGACCCTTGTTTCTCCCAAGAGGAATTAGATGCCTTCAATTCAGGAGATGCGTACCTCCATGCCACTCAAAATGGTCTAGCCAGAGCCACAGAGCAATATGTAAAAGACATACGGGTAAGAAAATTTTGGTAATTATATATATATATATATATATATACCAGTAGCCCCCGAGACTTGAAACAGTTAGAATAACTGATTTAAGGATCATTTGTTATGCAGGTTCTTACAGAAAATAATTCCCTACTATCCCAGGAGCTGGAAGAGTGCAAAGCCCAACTTGAGGCCGCACTAGCCGCGGCAGGGGAGCCCAAGGAAACCCCCTCTGGTAATATACACTCCGAAAGATAAGTATTTTGCGAAGCACGGCATGGGTGCGAATCTGACAAATGAAATTGCAGATGGCGCCGGATTGAATCCGGAAAGGCAACAACTCCTACGCCAGCTGAAGGCTGGTGAGAAGGTGCTGACAAAGGTGAGGCGGGAGAAGAACGATCTCCAAGATGCCAACACCAAGCTGGGCGTCGACCTGAAAGATGTTCGTGCCCAGCTGTCAGACTCCGTTAAGGAGAATCAGCGGCTTCGGCACAGCATATTTAGTAAGTGCTTGAACGAACCTTTGAAAAAAGGTTTGGTGGGGAAGTCAACTAACAAAGTAATGTCTGTAGGTGTGCTAACAGGTCGTCTTGTAGAGGAGATGCCCGGTTCTATGGGTGACCTTCTTCCTGAGCTCTCGCAACTGCTCGAGCGAGTTCGGTAGGCGATGCAAGGCGTCGCCCAGGCCTTGTGGCCATCTATCTCCATGCCCGAAGGTCTTGTAGAGCTTGCGGAGAAGCTAAAGGGAGCACGGCGGCGCTTCCGATTGTGGAAGATATCGGCCTGCCGTCAAGGCGCTAGGGAGGCCTGGGCCATGGTGAAGATGCGGTACACAAAGGTTGACCCCAACCACATGGCCGAGGTCAGTCCTGTGGGGCCCGATGGGAAGGAGATCCCTGTAAGCTTAGTATACAGCCAAGTAGAATTGGCCACAAAGTAGTCCCAGCAGGACTGTAAATTAGACAGCCTGTTAGATGGTATTGAAGAGGAATACAATCAGTCAGAATGACTATGTAATTTAATTGACATTTATAATGCCTTCTAGGCGGATTGTAGATCGTTTGTCATGGCCGACCTTTTCGCTTCAGCCTCGGGACCTTACGGTCCGAAGTGTGTCCGAATTCCCATGCGGTTATATAAGAACCGGGGAATGCATGGAGACTAGGCGTAGGGGTCATTAGTGCGTGAACAGACGAGTGCCCGACTAGTTAGGGGTTCCTTTCCCTGGGAGGCATGACCTAAAGTGCATGCCCATTCTGCGAAAAAGACGTGGGAAAAAGCATCTGGGGGCGCATAAATAAATAAGTGAAAAGATCATCTTTTCGGTCACCGACCGAATATTCCCTTAAGAACGCTAGCTTTCGGCTTCACCCAGTCTGAGGTACACATCCGGCTGATCCGGCAGTAACAATCGCAGAGGTGCTCCCTTTACCGCCTAGCTGAATAATCGGGAACGTAGGGGTAAGCACAGGAGCCAGGCAACCCAGCTTGGCCAAAACTTAAGTCATATCGATGCATATAATGGTGAAATAAAAGGTACATGCGGAAGTGTAACACATGTGTTGGGCATGAAGCCCGTATAAATAAGCTTCTGTTAAAAGAAGCCCCCAGGTTTAATGAGTGCGAATAGCATGTCATTTGATGAGCCTTTAAAGGCTATAAGAGAAAGGAAGGGGAGAATGAGAGAAATGTAAGACAGAAAGTATATAAAAAATGGACAGAGGAAGGAGACGAACACAGAGTCCAGCGCTAGGCATAGAATCTTCGGAGACGGGCTGCGTTCCATGGGTTCGGCTCGAGTCGGTTATCCGATGCATCTCGCAGGCGGTACGCTCCACCAGTCAGGACTTGGTCAATTATGAAGGGACCTTCCCACTTGGGCTTGAGTTTGTCCTTTTTCTTGTCCGGCAGGCGTAGAACTAATTCGCCAACGTTGTAATTTTTGGCCCGTACTTCTCTGCTTTGGTATCTTCGAGCCTGATGTTGATAGAATGCGGAACGGGCTTTTGCCACGTCACACTCCTCCTCCAATGTGTCCAAACTGTCCTGCCGATCGAGCTCGGCTTCTCTTTCTTCATACATGCGCACTCGAGGTGAGTCATGAATTATGTCACAAGGCAAAACTGCCTCTGCGCCGTACACCATAAAGAATGGTGTGTATCCGGTGGTGCAATTCGGCATGGTCCGCAGCCCCCAGAGTATGGAGTCGAGCTCCTCTACCCAGTGCGTGTTAGATTCCTTGAGGGACCGCACTAATCTAGGTTTGATGCCGCTCATGATAAGAGCATTTGCACGTTCGACCTGGCCGTTAGTTTGTGGGTGATAGACGGAAGCATAATCAAGCTTGATGCCCATGTTTTTGCACCAGAGTTTTACCTCGTTGGCCGTAAAGTTCGTGCCATTATCAGTGATGATGCTGTGGGGGACGCCGTAACGGTGTACAACCCCGGATATAAAGTCTATCACCGGTTCGGATTCGGCCGTCTTAACAGGCTTGGCTTCTATCCATTTGGTGAACTTATCCACCATGACCAGTAAGTATTTTTGCTTGTGGGTTCCGCCTTTAAGGGGTCCAACCATGTCAAGCCCCCAGATCGCGAAGGGCCAAGTGATGGGGATAGTTTGGAGGGCGGTGGGTGGCATATGGCTTTGGTTTGCAAAGAGCTGGCAACCGACACATCGTTGGACTAAGTCCTGGGCGTCTGCCCGGGCCGTCGGCCAATAAAAGCCTGTACAGAAGGCCTTGCTTACAAGGGACCGAGCTGCAGCGTGATGACCGCCGAGTCCAGCATGAATTTCAGCCAGGAGGTTCCGCCCTTCCTCTTCGGAGATGCACCTTTGAAGGACTCCGGTAGTGCTTTTCTTATAAAGCTCTCCCTCGTGGACTTTGTAGGCTTTGGATCGCCGCACTATGCAGCGTGCCTCATTTTGGTCCTCGGGGAGTTCCTGCCTAGTAAGGTAGGCGAGGAATGGTTCTGTCCACGGGGCGATGACGACCATTATTACGTGGGCTGAAGGTGTTATTTCATTGGCAGAGCCCCCGATTGTGTCAGAATGTTCGGTGTCGGGCAGTGCGGTTGGGTCCGGGCTGTTATTGTTCGGCTCCCCTTCCCATACTACGGATGGCTTGAATAGCCTTTCCAAGAAGATGTTGGGGGGGGGGGACTACATCGCGTTTTGCGCCAATGCGTGCCAGGACATCTGCCGCCTGATTATTTTCCCAGGCTATATGGTGAAATTCAAGCCCTTCGAACCGAGCTGACATTTTTAGGACGACGTTGCGGTAAGATGCCATTTTTGGATCCTTGGCATCGAAGTCTCCATTTATTTGGGATATTGCGAAGTTTGAGTCCCCGCGCACCTCTAGGCGTTGAATGCCCATGGATACTTCCCTCCGGAGACCATGTAAAAGGGCCTCATATTCGGCTGCATTGTTGGAGTGTGTGTACATAATCTGGAGTACGTATTGAACTGTGTCTCCTGTGGGGGACGTCAAAACGACGCCAGCCCCTAGTCCGGCCAACATCTTAGAGCCGTCGAAATGCATGATCCAATTTGAATATGTGCCGTACTCTTTAGGGAGTTCGGCCTCCGTCCATTCTGCGACGAAGTCGGCCAAAACTTGCGACTTGATGGCTCGCCATGGCTTATAAGTTATGTCGAATGGGAGGAGCTCAATGGCCCATTTTGCAATCTGGCCTGTTGCGTCACGGTTGTTTATAATATCGTTAAGTGGTACTTCCGAGGCTACTGTTATTGAACACTCTTGAAAGTAGTGTCGTAGCTTCTGGGATGCCATGAATACGGCGTACGCAATCTTTTGATAATGCGGGTACCGTGATTTGCACGGAGTGAGGACAGTGGACACATAATAGACCGGGTTTTGAAGGGGGAATTTGTGTCCGTCCGTTTCTCGTTCGACGACGAGCACTGCGCTTACAACCTGATGTATTGCTGCAATGTACAATAGAATTGGTTCGCCAATGTTTGGCGTGGCCAGGACTGTGTTTGTTGCCAGTATGGCTTTTATTTCGTCGATTCCGGCTGTGGCTGCATCCGTACATTCGAAGTGTTCGGTGCGCCGAAGGAGGCGGTAAAGGGGTAGGGCCTTTTCTCCCATGCGGGAGATAAAGCGGCTTAGAGCCGCCACGCATCCGGTTAACTTTTGTATTTGTTTGAGGTCCTTTGGGATATCCATTTGTGACAGAGCTCGGATCTTGGCTGGATTTGCTTCAATTCCTCTATCGGATACAATGAAGCCCAAGAGCTTTCCGGCTGGAACGCCGAAAACGCATTTTTCCGGGTTGAGCTTGATGTCGTATGTTCGAAGGTTATCAAATGTGAGCCTCAAGTCGTCTACTAGAGATTCGACATGTCTTGTTTTGATGACCACATCATCTAGTTATGCCTCCACTGTTTTGCCGATCCGGTTTGCCAGACATGTCTGAATCATGCGCTGATATGTTGCGCCAGCGTTTTTGAGCCTGAAGGGCATTGTGTTGAAGCAGAATGGGCCGTATGGTGTGATAAATGCCGTTGCGGCTTGGTCTGATTCTGCCATCTTGATTTGATGGTAGCCGGAATATGCATCGAGGAAACACAACGAATCGTGTCCTGCGGTAGCGTCGATAATTTGATCGATGCAGGGGAGGGGGAAGGGATCCTTTGGGCAAGCCTTGTTAAGGTCTTTAAAATCAACGCACAGGCGCCAGGATTTGTCCTTCTTTGGTACCATCACCAGGTTTGCCAGCCAGTCCGGATGTTTTATATCTCTGATGAATCCGGCCTCCAATAGCTTTGCTAGCTCCTCTCCCATGGCCTGTCTCTTATGTTCAGAAAAACGCCGAAGAGCTTGTTTGACAGGTTTGAATCCTTTTAGGATATTTAAGCTGTGCTCGGCCAGCCTGCGTGGGATTCCTGGCATGTCTGAAGGGTGCCAGGCGAAAATGTCCTAGTTCTCTTGTAGGAACTCTAGCAGTGCGGCGTCTACATCAGGGTTTAACTGTGCCCCGATGGAAGCTGTTTTATTGGGGTCCGTTGGATGGACCTGGAATTTGACTATTTCGTCCGCCGGTTTAAAGGAGGTGGACTTGGATCTTTTGCCAAGTACCACATCGTCCCTATTCACCATGGAGCGCAGCGCAGTCAGTTCCTCAGCCGCGAGGGCTTCGGATAGTGCCTCGAGGGCCAGTGCGGCTGTCTTGTTTTCGGCGCGGAGTACTATGTCCGGATCACTAGCGTGAGTGATGATCCCGTTAGGCACGGGCATCTTGAGCTTCATGTACCCGTAATGGGGTATTGCTTGGAAGATTGTAAACGCTTCCCGCCCTAGCAGAGCGTGATAACCGCTGCTGAATGGAGCCACATGGAACGTGACCTCTTCGGACCTGTAATTATCCGGCGTGCCGAACACCACATCTAGTGTGATTTTTCCTGTACAGCGCGCTTCCCGACTGGGGATTATTCCTCTAAAGGTTGTGCCGCTTCGCTCAATGCGGTTCCAGACTATTTGCATTTTTTGAAGGGTTTCCTCATAAATGAGGTTCAATCCGCTGCCGCCGTCCATGAGTACCTTGGTAAGACGAAAGTCGTCCACTATTGGACTGAGGACCAATGCGGCTGGTGCTCGGGCTGTTCGGAATTTAGGTTCATCACTGGCGTTAAAGGTAATAGCGTGTCACTCCATGGGTTTATTGTTGCTACTTGGTAGACTTCGGCAAGGCTGCGGAGTGTCCTTTTTCGCATATTATTTGATGCGAAAGTCTTGAAGACTGTTAATACCGTATTGGTGTCTCTGGGGTGGCTTTCTGTGGCCTCCGGAATTAGGAGATCTTCGCCAATTTTGGCCACCTGCCGGAGTATCCAACATGCTCTAAGGCTGTGAGTTGCTGTGGCATCCTCTGTACTATGAATTTTACAGGGTCCATTAAGCCATCCTTCCAGTACGGTTCCATGCCCTGTAGAGGGTTTTTGCTTTTTGGTGTTTGACCCGGGTGTCTGGCGATGATGCACCCTTTTATTTCGAACTGAGTTTGTATTCAGGGCCGGATCATCCCAAAATTTTATTTCGGTTTTCCAGGCGCTTTCCATTGCACAGTACTTTCGTACAATGGATGCCAAGTCAGCGAAGCGTGTAATATCACGGCGACTTATGGCGTTGAGGATTCCCTTGTCCATGCAATTATTGCAGAAGATTGAGATTGTGTCTTCCTCGCGGCAGTCCCTTATCCCGTTCCTAACCAGGAGGAATCTGGCCCAGTAATGATGTACTATTTCTTCGAGCTCTTGCCTGATTTGGGATAGATCGCTTATGTTCGGGTGGGTGGGTGGAATTAAATCCGAAGCCTCACCCAATTTGAGGCTCAGAGGCCGAGGAATTTCCGAACTCAAAAATTTGGATTCCTGGATGTTGTCCAATGAATCCAGCCCATCGCCTGACTCTAAGTTCAGGTCTTGAGTGATATCCTCCCCTCCGCGGGTATCCGGCTCGGAGGGATCGGGAATCCAGACGTGGCTAGTCCTTAGGATAGATGAAGGGTCGCCGCACTGTCCCTCTACCACGGCAATGTGATGGGTGACTTGGGGAGAGTTAATCTCTCTCAGATCGGGTTTAGGCCCAATCTAGTCATAATCCATAGCGACTCCCAGGGTGGCGATGTGATCCAAGAGCTCGTTTATGGAGGAGAGCTCCATTGGATCTAACTGCTCGGCGAGTTCCGAGCTGACATGAAGATTGTTTTCGATGGCTCGAGAGGTCATCGTCGGCGCAGAAGCCAAACAGGCGGTCATAAGAAAACCACCTAGCCGGAGGGTTTGGCCGACAGCCAAAGCTCCCTTAGCAACGGTGCCGTCTTTAAAGATGGGGCGAGGCATCCTTCCCGATGGCGACAACACAGAGGAACTCTCAATGAAAGCACCAATGTCGGTGTCAAAACCGGCGGATCTCGGGTAGGGGGTCCCGAACTGTGCTTCTAGGCCGGATGGTAATAGGAGGCAAGGGACACGAAGTTTTACCCAGGTTCGGGCCCTCTTGATGGAGGTAAAACCCTACGCCCTGCTTGATTAATATTGATGATATGGGTAGTACAAGAGTAGATCTACCACGAGATCGGAGAGGCTAAACCCTAGAAGCTAGCCTATGGTATGATTGTTGTTCTGTATGTTGGCCTATGGACTAAAACCCTCCGGTTTATATAGACACCAGAGAGGGTTAGGGTTACATAGAGTCGGTTACAATGGCAGGAGATCTAATATCCGTATCGCCAAGCTTGCCTTCCACGCCAAGGAAAGTCCCTTCCGGACACGGGACGAAGTCTTCAATATTGTATCTTCATACTCCAGGAGTCCGGCTGAAGGTATAGTCCGGCTATCCGAACACCCCCTAATCCAGGACTCCGTCACTCACGAAAAGCCTCAGTGAAATCTCTCCAGGTGGTTATCTGGCCAGCTGGAAGCATAGCCTCATAGTTCTGCCACCAAAGACTAGCAGGACCTTCCAGGTGATAAGCAGCATAGGTGACCTTGTCACTTTCAGCTACGTTCGCAGAACGCAACTTGTGTGTGATACTACGGAGCCAGTCATCTGCATCGAGTGGTTCAATGGAATGATGGAAGGTAGGTGGTTTCAGACCAATGAAATCATAGATGGTCGCTGACTCTTTGCACTGATGGGAGGTGTTCTCCTCAATACGTGCTAACAAGCGGTTAGTCTCTCACTTGTTCTTCTCCATCTCTAACATGAACTCTGCCAACGAAGACTGGTCGGGAGGATCCTCATCCCTACCATCTCCGTGGTTCCGACTACGAGCAACAGAACTTCGGCTAACCGGCAACATCCTGAAGAACGAAACCAAGGAGAACAAGGATGGATTCAGCACCAACTATAGGATGCAGAAGGTAGCACAAAAAATTAGTATCTCTCGAACTCCTAGGACAATTCCGGCAGCATAACGGCAGTAAAATGCTCGAAATGAGACATTCTGCAAAATGCAGGGTAGCACCATACTCAACATCATCACTCAAGGTTCTGGGAAATTACTAAAAAGACTACACCGGAAGTACTCGAACTGGGATATGACTCTGATCAACCAATCCTAAGAGACTACGGAGTAGTAACACGTGATCCTGATAGACAGAAGAGAAAGCCTAGTTCCTTAACCCCGTAGGAAAGATAGGATGACTCAGATCAGAAGGCATGAGGTATAAGGAGTAAAAAGGGCCTTACGTTCCCTTCCACAATCAATTCCCCTATATAGCTAAAGAATTTGTAGACTCAACTTCGACCAGGTTGGCTTGGTAATCCTACAGGCAGTCAGGCTCTGATACCAAAGCTGTCGGGACCCCGATTCTAAGTCACACCAATCTAGCATGTAACACCTCATATCACTTTGTGGCCTCACGCACGGTATTCCCACGGGTGTCGCCTTACCATGGGTCGGGACCGTTTGCGCCTTTTGGCTCACGCATATGATAGTATCGCTAGCATCCATATGACAGAGAACCCGGGCCGAAATGACTAGTCGTGAACCCAAAGTGGCACTAACTTATGGGGACATGCATACATGAATCAACATCGAGCATGTCGGTCAGCAGCGTGCGAATCCGGGCTGTAGCACTGGGCTAACAAGACTCCGGTGAACCAGGCTGTAGCAGGCTAGGCAGGACTCCGGATGTCACCGCGTGACATTTCCCAAAAGGGAAAGACACAGGAACAAAGTGAATCACATGCCGGCCAGTCTAAGTGTTCCGGAGTAGTAGTGCTGGGTTAGAAGGACTCCGGTGAACCGGGCTGTAGCAGACTACCATGGCTCAGTGGAAGCACTAGACTACATTTCCCCATAAGAGAGGCTACCAAGGATAAACAACTAGGTTGTCAGATCCCACACATAGCAATACAAGTCACACATACGCATAATATGCAAGTATGTGTTGTACAACATGGCATCACAATATAACTCAAACTCATATAGATAAAGGCCCAGAAGAGCCACATAGCATAAAATACAAACAGGGTCACATGACCCATCATTCAGAGCATACAAGCAACGGAAGCATTACATGTCTGAGTACAGAAAACTACAAAAGAAAAAGGCTGAGAAGTCTGACTATCTACAAGTCCCTCCCAAGGGTACAAGATCGTAGCTGAGGTAACAAGCTACTCATCGAAGTCCAAGCGGTACTACTAGTGAGACAGATGTCTCACCTGCAAAACATAATTAAAGCAAACGTGAGTAAAAAGGTACTCAGCAAGCCTTACATCAGATCCTATCATACATGCATTTGTATCAAGAAGGCAATGTGGGGTTTAGTTGCAGCAAGCCAGCTTTGACTCAGTGGCTATCCTGTTCTACGACAATGAGAAACTTCTTTGAGATGAGGCAGCGCACACGAGTCCACTAATCACCACATCAATACACTACTATGGATTCATCCCCGTCTCCTTACGAGAAGGCCATCCATAGCACTCACACTTGTCTTGAGCATTTTAGAGTATCCACTTTAAGTTGTCTATGTACCACGTAAGCATCCAAGAAGTCCATAACCAAGGTCACGGCTATTCGAATAGATCATGATAACCCTGCAGGGGTGTACTTCTTCACACACGCTCTCACCACTTATCACCATGTACACGTCATGTATCTCGGCAACCTTCAAGCGGAAGCCTGGCGAGGGTGTCGGCCACGACCTGACTAACCACTCAAGACTCTAGTCCAGGTTTATCGCCTATTCGGGTTCCATCCATGAGGAGATCCGGCCGGGGTTTCGCTCACGGCCCCAAACGATGTGTATAGGGTTCCCGATCGCACCATCTGGGTGCCACTCGGTACACCGGGCCACGGTGCCTAGTCTGTCCCAAGTCCACCCTGCCGGATGCCACTCGGTAGAAAAAATAGCACTACCTACAAACACCAGAAACTATTTGCAACTCCTGGACAGAGATCAAGTTGGTTAATAAGTCGTGAGGGACACTTAAGCATTCCAATGTGTGGTAGTAGCTAGTCATTGGACGACATACACGGAACTCAGTGCTTAAGGACGGTTCCAGTGAGACAACCCACCATGTACTCCTACATGGCCTCTCACCGCTACCTTTACCAAATCATGTTCACACACTTAACTCTCAGCATCAGAACATAGCATTGCACTCCAATTCATTCCCAATGAATCAAACCTGACATACTCTAAGCAATAGCAGGCAAAGCATGGTAGGAACACAACATGGCTCAATCAACTCCTACACATGCTAGTGGGTTTTAACTATTTACTGTGGCAATGACATGTCATGCAGAGGAATGGGTTCAACTACCGCAGCATAAAGTAGCAGTTGAATCGTTGTTGTCCTAATGCAATAAATGAGAGAAGGAGCGAGAGAGTAGGATTGTATCGAAATGAACAAGGGGGTTTGCTTGCCTGGTAGATCAACAGGGGTCACTGCTCCTCAGACAGGTACTTATCTGGACCACTCTCCGGAGTGGGACCTATCGAGAGGGAACGGTGTCGAAAATCAAACACAAGCATATGCAACAATATGATGCGTGAACATGGCATCAGTATGTGATGTTGTTTGAGTTAATGCATCTAGCATTTATTTGGTTGAAGTCCATTTGAACCAAGGGTTCAAATGCAACTCCAAATTAAGCTCTTAAATATGCCATTTATATGTTTTCATATATACAACATGTATAGGTTGGTTTGTCATGCATGAAAATTGTACAGATGGATAGATTGAATTTTTCTGATCATTTTTCATATATAAATTATTTCAATCTGAGCTATAGTTGAATTTCTATGAATTTTTGAAGTTTATAACATTTTCTGAATTTTTCCGATTTATTTTAAATCCAGAAAACCATTACTGCATCAGCACTGCGTCATGCCTGCGTCAGCAGGTCAACGGTGCTGACCAGGTCAAACCTGACGTGTGGGGTCCACACGTCAGTGTCACAGGTTAAACAGGGGGGTTATTTTCTAATTTAACTAAAAGATTAAGGCGGCAGGGCCCACTGCTAGTGTCACTAATGGGGGGGATTAGTCCTAAACTAATCTTGCCACGTCAGCGTCACCGGATTAAGCACCGACGACCACATCTCGCGGCGGAGGCTCGCCGGAGTTGCTCGGGCTCGCGCTAAAGGCGGCGGTTTGCGACGCGGTTGGCCTCTATGGCCAGCTGGAGCTCGTGCGCACCTAATGGAGCAGGCATGGGGGGGGGCTACGGTGGCCTGTGGTGGCGGCAGCAGCAAGCTTGGCGGCGGCCGGAGCTTGGGTGAGCTCGGGGTCGAGGCTACAACGGCCGTGGCGATGCGGGGTTAGCACCTAGGGCTTCTACGCGGTGCGGCGAAAACATTGGACGCATGCCCGGGACCAAGTGATCACCGGAGTGTCGCCGGCGTTGAGCTCGTGCGGCGGTGCGTCTCGGCTTCGATGGAGGAGGCAGCTAGAGCTCGAAATCGGGCATGGAGTTAGGGGTAAACGAAGCAGGGGCTCACATGGAGTCGATAGGGAGGCTCAGCAAGCTCGGGGAGGACCAGACGGCGGCGTAATGGCGATGGCAATCCGGCGGCCGTGCGCAGAGAAGACGCGTCGATGGCGAGGCAGCAGGGCGTCCGGCGGTGCGTGGCTCATCGGGGACAAAGAGGAGCTCGTAGCGGAGCTTGCAAACACGGAGAGAGGGCGAGGGGGAGGCGGTAGCTACGACGGTGACGAGCTGCAGCGACAGCAGCGCTCGGGCGTGGGAGAAAGAGCGAGGGGGAGAGACAGAGGAAAGGGGAACGACTCGGGGAGAGAGTGAGAGGTTTTCAGGGGGTGCGTGTCACCCTCGGGTGCCTCCAGCGGCGAGCAGGGAAGCAGGAGGTGGCCGGCGTGTGCTCGCGCGCGGCGGCCACGCACGCACTGTCCTTCTATCAAAGGAGGAAGAAGACCGGGGAGCCCCTGGTGGGCCGTGCCACTTCTGCCAGGTAAGGCCCAGGTGAGGTGCACAAGTAAGTTTCTCCCTTTTTTCTATTTTGTTTCTGTTTTCTATTTTCTATCATTTGTTTTGACTTAGTAATAATACTAAATCATTTTATTTAATTTTGTCAAATTTTGCAGGGACCTAAGGGATTAATCCAAAGCCCCTCACCAAAATTCAGAATTTTTGGACATATATTATATATATAGCAAATATATATCCAAAGCAAATAATTACTGGATTAATTCCAAATGCCCAAAATAAATACTTATGAGCTCTTAAAAATATTGGTTTGATTTTTTATCTCTGTCCAATATTTTCAGAGAGCAACATGAGCATTTTCTTGGACCCTTTTGGAGCAATTTTTTTAGTTGGGTCATTTCCAGAAATGATTCTGAGGGTTTCACAAATCCCATTTCAAATTTAAATGGAATTTAAACATGATGCAAACATGAAGGCTAGCCTAGGTCATACCAGAACTAGGGATGTGACAACTCGCCCCCACTCGAAAGAATCTCGTCCCGAGATTTAGGAGTTGACGGAAAGAAAGCGGGGTACTCAAGTCGAAGACGATCTTCACGCTCCCAGGTAGCTTCTCTCTCATAATGATGAGACCACTGAACCTTGAGAAAAATGATGTGATGACGTCGAGTGACAGGCTCTGCTTGATCCAGAATGCGGACGGGGTACTCTCGATAAGTGAGGTTATCTTGGAGATCAAGCGTTTTGTGGTCCACTCCGCGGATGGGATCCGAGAAGCAACGCCTGAGTTGGGAGACGTGGAAGACATCATGTACTCGAGAAATATGTGGGGGTAGTTCCAACTGGTAGGCAACCTCTCCTTGTTTAGCGAGAATGCGAAAAGGACCAATGTAACGAGGAGCCAACTTGCCCTTGATACCGAAACGATGGGTAGCCTTCAAAGGAGTAACCCGAAGATAAGCCTTGTCGCCAACTTCATAAGCCATTTCCTTATGACAACGGTCATACTGGCTCTTTTGACGAGATTGGGCTGTTTTCAAATTCTCACGAATGATGCGAACTTGTTCTTCTGCCTCCTGGATCATATCCGGTCCAAAGAATTGTCTTTCACCGGTTTCTGACCAGTTCAAAGGTGTTCGACATCTTCATCCATACAGAACCTCAAAAGGAGCTTTCTTGAGGCTGGATTGGTAGCTATTGTTATAAGCAAACTCGGCGAAGCGAAGGCACTTCTCCCAATCCATACCAAATGAGATAACACAGGCTCTAAGCATGTCTTCGAGAATTTGGTTGACCCTTTCCACCTGACCACTTGATTGAGGGTGGAAAGCGGTACTGAAGGAGAGATGGGTGCCCATGGCAATTTGGAAACTCTCCCAGAAATGAGAAGTGAAGAGACTACCATGGTCTGAATTGATCTCTAGTGGAACACCATGAAGTGAAACTATTCGAGAAATATATAAGTCAGCAAGCTGACTAGAAGTGATACTCTCTCGAACAGGTAGGAAGTGAGCCACTTTGGAAAGACGATCAATGACTACGGAGATAGCATTATTCCCTCTCTTGGTCCTGGGAAAGCCGGTGATGAAGTCCATACCAACTTTATCCCATTTCCACTCAGGAATAGCTAAAGGCTGAAGGGTGCCAGCAGGCCTTTGATGCTCTGCCTTAACGCAACGACAAACGTCAAAGTTAGCAATGAACTGAGCAATTTCTCTCTTCATCCTAGTCCACCAGAACCTCTGGCGTAGGTCCTGATACATCTTAGTACTACCGGGATGAATCGTGAGAGGAGATTCATGAGCCTCCTTATGAATCAGTTGTCGCAGGTGTTGATTCTTGGGAACCACCAAGCGATTCTCAAATAAAACAACACCTCAATCATCCATAGAGAGACATCCACCAACTCCCTTCTTAATGTTTCTCTTGATGCGGATAACACCCTTATCAAACTTCTGGTCAGTAATGATCTGATCCTCAAGTTGTCGGTTTCGCCACCAAGGTTTATAGGAATCCGTGAGGAGCAAGGTGAAGGTTGAGCTTACATAATTCCTCATGGAGAAGTGGTTGGCCCTGTTGCAACATGAGATTGTTGCAATAGGACTTACGACTTAGCGCATCAGCCATGACATTGCCCTTGCCTGGGGTGTAGGTAATCCCTAAGTCGTAATCTGAGATCAACTCCAGCCAACGTCTTTGCCTAAGGTTCAAATCTGGTTGGGTGAAGATATACTTGAGACTCTGGTGATCGGTGTAAATCTCGCAACACTTACCAAGAAGGTAATGTCGCCAGGTCTTAAGTGCATAGACTACGGTTGCAAGCTCTAGATCATGTGTAGGATAATTCTCCTCATGTGGATGCAACTGTCGAGATGCATAGGCAATCACATGGCGATCTTGCATAAGAATGCAACCTAGTCCCTGTCGTGAGGCATCACAATAGATAACAAAGTCCTTAGTGAAATCTGGTGGCACAAGTATTGGAGCAGAAGTCAGGCGTCTTTTCAGTTCCTGAAAACTGCGCTCACACTGTGGGGACCACTCAAACTTTTTATCTTTCTTGAGAAGTTCCGTGAGAGGTTTGGCCACTTTGGAGAAGTTCTCAACGAAGCAGCGACAATAACTGGCTAGGCCAAGGAAACTCCTAACTTGCTTAACCGTTTCAGGTGGAGTCCAATCAAGAACGGCTTGAACTCTCTCAGGATTGAGAGCAATGCCCTTACCAGAGATCACGTGGCCTAGGTAGGGCACTTCTGGCAACCAAAATTCGCACTTGGAGAACTTGGCATAAAGGCGGTGCTCTTTGAGTTTCTCTAACACAAGTCTAAGATGTTCGGCATGCTCTTCCTCGTTCTTCGAGTAAATAAGAATATCATCGAGGTAAACCACGACGAACTTATCTAAGTACTCCATGAAGATCGAGTTCATCAAGCGAGAGAATGTAGCTGGAGCATTGGTTAGACCAAAGGACATGGCAGTGTACTCATACTGGCCATAACGAGTGACAAAAGCCATCTTAGGAATGTCCCCATTTCTGATCTTGATTTGGTGGTAGCCTAACCTCAAGTCCATCTTTGAAAAGACTGAGGATCCAGCGAGCTGATCATACAGGTCATTGATCCTAGGGAGCGGATACTTGTTCTTTATCGTGACCAAATTAACGGGACGATAATCTACAACCATTCGGTCCATACCATCCTTCTTCTTGACAAAGAGGACCGGGCAAGCCCAGGGAGAAGAACTAGGATGGATGAAACCCTTTAGCAAGGATTCATCGAGTTGCTTCTTAAGCTCAGCTAGTTCTAAGGGTGCCATCTTGTAAGGTCTCCTAGAGATTGGAGCGGTTCCTGGGATAAGATCTATGACAAACTCCACATCTCTGTCAGGTGGAATACCTGGCAGTTCCTCTGGAAAGACATCCGCAAAGTCACGGACTACCGGGATATCTTCAAGGTCAGGAAGAGGGTTGGCATTAAGAGAATAGAGTTGGCGCTTTGCAACTCTAGTAGAGACAGTGACTATCTTGCCAGTTGAGTGTTTAAGCTGAATAGACCTTGTGTAACAATCAATCTTGGCATAATGAGCTTTCATCCAGTCCATACCCAAGATGATGTTAATATCTGTAGACTTGAGGGCTATAAGTGATGCAAGGAATACAAGTCTGTCAATAAGGATTTCATTACCATGGCTTATTCTGGTAGTTTTCCATCTAGACCCTGGAGTTTGGATTTCAAGTGGAGTTGGCATATCACAAAATGACATGTCGTGCAAACGAGCATAGACTTCAGAAATGAAGGATTGAGACGCTCTGGTATCGAACAGAACCGAAGCTGGATGACAGTTGACAAGGAGTGTACCAAGAACGACATCTGGATCATCATGAGCGTCTTTAGTTGAGACATGATGCACACATCCACGTTCAGTGGGAGCTGACTGGACACTAATCCTCTTGCATGGTGGCTTACCACGGCCAACAGACTTCTCAGGCAGGGGTGGAGCATAGTTGGTTTGAGAGCAGTCACGTGCATAGTGTCCTGGCTCTCTGCATGTGAAACAAGTCCCTGAAGTAGGACGTGGGCCCACATTGGAAGGCGGTCTACCAACAGGCTTGGGTGGCGCATACTGCTGAACTGGGTGAGGTGCCACACAAGATGGCCTTGGTGTATAACCGGGTGGAAGAGCGGAGTTCGGAACCCAAATCCGGCGCTTCTGAGAACTAGAACCGGAGGAAGAAACCAAATCACAGGTGTGCTTACGAGACTCCTCGTAAGTAAGATGAGCTGTCTCTACATTAATGGCCTTGTTCACAAGAGCCTGGAATGTATTGCAATGATGCAAGTGGAGATCACGACGCAACTTGGGGTTGAGACCCTTCCGGAACCTAGCCTGCTTCTTGGCGTCTGTGGACACTTCTTCTATAGCATAGCGGGCAAGGTTCTCAAACTCTCTACTGTAAGCATCAACAACCATCTTACTCTGGGTGAAACTACAAAACTCTTCTCTCTTGTGGTCAATGAGAGCCTGAGGAATGTGATGCTCGCGAAAAGCCTCAGTGAAATCTCTCCAGGTGGTTATCTGGCCAACTAGAAGCATAGCCTCATAGTTCTTCCACCAAAGACTAGCAGGACCTTCTAGGTGATAAGCAGCATAGGTGACCTTGTCACTTTCAGCTACGTTCGCAGAATGCAGCTTGTGTGTGATACTACGGAGCCAGTCATCTGCATCGAGTGGTTCAATGGAACGATGGAAGGTAGGTGGTTTTAGACCAATGAAATCATAGATGGTCGCCGACTCTTTGCACTGATGGGAGGTGTTCTCCTCAATACATGCTAATAAGCGGTTAGTCTCTCGCTTGTTCTTCTCCATCTCTAACATGAACTCTGCCAACGAAGACTGGTCGGGAGGATCCTCATCCCTACCATCTCCGTGGTTCCGACTATGAGCAACAGAACTTCGGTTAACCAACAACATCTTGAAGAACGAAACCAAGGAGAACAAGGATGGATTCAGCACCAACTATAGGATGCAGAAGGTAGCACAAGAAATTAGTATCTCTCGAACTCCTATGACAATTCCGGTAGCATAACGGTAGTAAAATGCTCGAAATGAGACATTCTGCAAAAGGCGGGGTAGCACCATACTCAACATCATCACTCAAGGTTGTGGGAAATTACTAAAAAGACTACACCGGAAGTACTCGAACTGGGATATGATTCTGATCAACCAATCCTAAGAGACTACGGAGTAGTAACACGTGATCCTAATAAACAGAAGAGAAAGCCTAGTTCCTTAACCCCGTAGGAAAGATAGGATGACTCAGATCAGAAAGCATGAGGTATAAGGAGTAAAAAGAGCCTTACGTTCCCTTCCACAATCAATTCCCCTATATAGCTAAAGAATTTCTAGACTCAACTTCGACCAGGTTGGCTTGGTAATCCTACAAGCAGTCAGGCTCTGATACCAAAGCTGTCGGGACCCCGATTCTAAGTCACACCGATCTAGCATGTAACACCTCATATCACTTTGCGGCCTCACGCACGGTATTCCCACGGGTGTCGCCTTACCATGGGTCGGGACCGCTTGCGCCTTTTGGCTCACGTATATGATAGTATCGCTAGCATCCATATGACAGAGAACCTGGGCCGACATGACTAGTCGTGAACCCAAAGTGGCACTAACTTTCGGGGACAGGCATACATGAATCAACATCAAGCCTGTCGGTCAGCAGCGTGCGAATCTGGGCTGTAGCACTGGGCTAACAGGACTCCGGTGAACCGGGCTGTTGCAGGCTAGGCAGGACTCCGGATGTCACCGCGTGACATTTCCCAGAAGGGACAGACACAGGAATGAAGTGAATCACATGCCGGCCAGTCTAAGTGTTCCGGAGCAGTAGTGCTGGGCTAGCAGGACTCCGGTGAACCGGGCTATAGCAGACTACCATGGCTCAGTGGAAGCACTAGACTACATTTCCCCATAAGAGAGGCTACCAAGGATAAACAACTAGGTTGTCGGATCCCACACATAGCAATACACGTCACACGTACGCATAACATGCAAGTATGTGTTGTACAACATGGCATCACAACATAACTCAAACTCATATATATAAAGGCCCAGAAGAGCCACATAGCATTAAATACAAACAGGGGTCACATGACCCATCATTCAGAGTATACAAGCAACAGAAGCATTACATGTCTGAGTACAGACAACTACAAAAGAAAAAGGCTGAGAAGCCCGACTATCTACAAGTCCCTCCCAAGGGTACAAGATCGTAGCTGAGGTAACAAGCTACTCGTTGAAGTCCAAGCAGTACTACTAGTGAGACAGATGTCTCACCTGCAAAACATAATTAAAGCAAACATGAGTACAAAGGTACTCAGCAAGGCTTACATCAGATTCTATCATACATGCATTTGTATCAAGAAGGTAATGTGGGGTTTAGTTGCAGCAAGCCAGCTTTGACTCAGTGGCTATCCTGTTCTACGACAACGAGAAACTTCTTTGAGATGAGGCAGCGCACACGAGTCCACTAATCACCACATCAATACACTACTATGGATTCATCCCCGTATCCTTATGAGAAGGCCATCCATAGCACTCACACTTGTCTTGAGCATTTTAGAGTATCCACTTTAAGCTGTCTATGTACCACGTAAGCATCCAAGAAGTCCATAACCGAGGACACGACTATTCTAATAGATCATGATACCCCTGCAGGGGTGTACTTCTTCACACACGCTCTCACCACTTATCACCATATACACGTCATGTATCTCGGCAACCTTCAAGCGGAAGCCTGGCGAGGGTGTCGGCCATGACCTGACTAACCACTCAAGACTCTAGTCCAGGTTTATCGCCTATTCGGGTTCCATCTGCAAGGAGATCCGGCCGGGGTTTCGCTCATGACCCAAAACGATGTGTACAGGGTTCTCGAGCCCACCATCTGGGTGCCACTCGGTACACCGGGCCACGGTGCCTAGTCTGTCCCAAGTCCACCCTGCCGGGTGCCACTCGGTAGAAAAAATAGCACTACCTACAAACACCAGAAACTATTTGCAACTCCTGGACAGAGATCAAGTTGGTTAATAAGTCGAGAGGGGCACTTAAGCATTCCAATGTGTGGTAGTAGCTAGTCATTGGACGACATACACGGAACTCAGTGCTTAAGGACGGTTCCAGTGAGACAACCCACCATGTACTCCTACATGGCCTTTCACCGCTACCTTTACCAAATCGTGTTCACACACTTAACTCTCAGCACCAGAACATAGCATTGCACTCCAATTCATTCCCAATGAATCAAACCTAACATACTCTAAGCAATAGCAGGCAAAGCATGGTAGGAACACAACATGGCTCAATCAAATCCTACACATGCTAGTGGGTTTTAACTATTTACTGTGGCAATGACAGGTCATGCAGAGGAATGGGTTCAACTACCGCAGCATAAAGTAGCAGTTGAATCGTTGTTGTCCTAATGCAATAAATGAGAGCACGAGCGAGATAGTAGGATTGTATCGAAATGAACAAGGGGGTTTGCTTGCCTGGTAGACCAACAGGGGTCACTGCTCCTCAGACAGGTACTTATCTGGACCACTCTCCGGAGCGGGACCTATCGAGAGGCAACGGTGTCGAAAATCAAACACAAGCATATGCAACAATATGATGCATGAACATGGCATGAGTATGTGATGTTGTTTGAGTTAATGCATCTAGCATTTATTTGGTTGAAGTTCATTTGAACCAAGGGTTCAAATGCACCTCCAAATTAAGCTCTTAAATATGCCATTTATATGTTTTCATATATACATCATGTATAGGTTGGTTTGTCATGCATGAAAATGGTACAGATGGATAGATTGAATTTTTCTGATCATTTTTCATATATAAATTATTTCAATCTGAGCTACGATGGGGGGCTACGGTGGCCTTTGGTGGCAGCAGCAGCAAGCTTGGCGGCGGCCGGAGCTTGGGTGAGCTCGGGGTCGAGGCTACAACGGCCGTGGCAATGCGGGGTTAGCACCTAGGGCTTCTACGCGGTGCGGTGAAAACATTGGACGCATGCCCGGGACCAAGTGATCATCGGAGTGTCACCGGCGTCGAGCTCGTGCGGCGGTACGCCTCTGCTCCGGTGGAGGAGGCAGCTAGGGCTTGAAATCGGGCATGGAGTTAGGGGTAAACGAAGCAGGGGCTCACATGTAGTCAGTAGGGAGGCTCAGCAAGCTCGGGGAGGACCAGACGGCGGCGTAACGGCGATGGCGATCCGGCGGCCGTGCACGGAGAAGACGGGTCGATGGCGAGGCAGCAGGGCATCCAGCAGTGCGTGGCTCATCGGGGACAATGAGGAGGTCGTAGCGGAGCTTGCAGATACGGAGAGAGGGCGAGGGGGAGGTGGTAGCTATGACGGCGATGAGCTGCAGCGACGGCAGCGCTCGGGCGCGGGAGAAAGAGCGAGGGGGAGAGATAGAGGAAAGGGGATCGACTCGGGGAGAGAGTGAGAGGTTTTCAGGGGGTGCGTGTCGCCCTCGGGTGCCTCCAGCGGCGAGTAGGGAAGCAGGAGGTGGCCGGCGTGTGCTCGCGCGCGGCGGTCATGCGCGGCTATCCTTCTGTCAAAGGAGGAAGAAGACCAGGGAGCCCCTGGTGGGCCGGGCCACTTCTGCCAGGTAAGGCCCAGGTGAGGTGCACAGGTAAGTTTCTCCCTTTTTTTCTATTTTGTTTTTGTTTTCTATTTTCTATCATTTGTTTTGACTTAGTAATAATACTAAATCATTTTATTTAATTCTGTCAAATTTTGCCGGGACCTAAGGGATTAATCCAAAGCTCACCAAAATTCAGAATTTTTGGACATATATTATATATATAGCAAATATATATCCAAAGCAAATAATTACTGGATTAATTCCAAATGCCCAAAATAAATACTTATGAGCTCTTAAAAATATTGGTTTGATTTTTTATCTCTGTCCAATATTTTCAAAGAGCAACATGAGCATATTCTTGGACCCTTTTGGAGCAATTTTTTTACTTGGGTCATTTCCAGAAATTATTCTGAGGGTTTCACAAATCCCCATTTCAAATTTAAATGGAATTTAAACATGATGCAAACATGAAGGCTAGCCTAGGTCATATCAGAACTAGGGATGTGACAGGACTCTGTTTAACATTGATTTTCTGCGATGTAAAAAACAAGCAAAAAATAGCAACTGGCACTAGGCACTGGGTCAATAGGTTAGTCACAAAAATGATAAAAGTTGATATAAAATGATTGTAAAACATCCAAGAATGATAAAATAATAGCATCAACACTTCATAAATTATAGATACGTTGGAGACGTATCAACATCCCCAAGCTTAATTCCTACTTGTCCTCGAGTAGGTAAATGATAAAAGAAATAATTTATGAAGTGTGAATGCTTGCAAAGTGCATAAGTTTGATCAATGATAATTTAAATCACTTTTCCTAGCATCATAACAACAAATCTTTCTTATAAAACTTCTCATGTTAAAGTGGAAACCAATTCACATGTTAAGGTTCAAACAATGAACTCTCTTGAAAGTCAACAACCTATGTTCTCAGTCACCAAGCAATTGCAATTCAACTTATTCAACAGAGTTTAAGTAAGAGCTTCACATACTCAACCATCATATAGTCTTCTATGATTGATAACACTCACCGCATACACATGAGCAAAATGTTTCAACCAGACACATAGAAAGATAGGGGCTTATAATTTCGCCTCCCAACGTATTCACCTCAAGGGTGATGTCAACAATAATAACTCATGCCACCCATATTCAACTGGACATATGTGCCTAGATCTTTCCTCACCACATGATGCTTGCCAAAATATAAAAATAAAAAGGAATAGAGAGAAGAACTTTGACTCTTTGAATAAAATTAAATACATCAAATTAAAAGATAGGCCCTTTGCAGAGGGAAGCAGAGGTTTCTATGCACTTATTTGTTTGTATGCTCAACCCCTTAGTGCAAAAGAACGTCACGTTATATTGCCCCTTGTGATAGCAACCTTTATTATGCAGCCTGTCGCTTTTATTGCTTTACAATCACAAGTTCGTACAACGCTCAATTTTCTCTTACACTAAATGATCTTACACTTTTAGAAGCAAATTTTATTGCCTTATTGCACGGATGACAACTTACTTGAAGGATCTTGCTCAATCCTTAGGTAGGTATGGTGGACTCTTGAATATAAGATTTGGGTTTAAGGGTTTTTGGATGCACAAGTAGTATCTCTACTTGGTGCGGAATTTTTGGCTAGCAAAGATGGGGGGCAAGCACCACATGTTGAAGGATCTATGACAATATAACTTCTATGTGAATATGAACAAACATAAACCATTATGTTGTCTTCCTTGTCCAACACCAATAATTTTGGCATATAATATTTTGATGGGGGCTCACAATCACAAAATATTTCCATGATAGTGTATTTGCATGTGAAAGTTCTCTTCCTTACACTAATTATTCGTGAATTGCTTGTATGACCAATATTGTGATTGTCAAGCCTCAAAAGATTTCATTTTCTAAACCCAATGTGAAGCTACCACTAGGCATGATATTATTTCAACTTCATGATGTTCAATTCACTCAACAATTTACTCATATGATATAAGTGAACCACAAGAGGAAATGACAGGAAAGAGCTTCGTTGACGGGATGTGAATGCCGCTTACTTAGCCTCCTTGGCAACTATTTGAGGACTCTATTTTATTTAAAACTTTCAGACATAAGTACTTTATTAAAACAACAAGCAAAATGAAAATAAAATGACATTCTAAGAATAACACAACTCATGTGAAGAAGCAAAAACTTAGGCTCAACCGATACTAACCGATAATTGTTGAAGAGGAAAGGTGGGATGCCTATCGGGGCATCCCCAAGCTTAGATGCTTGAGACTTCTTGAAATATTATATTGGTATGCCTTGGGCATCCCCAAGCTTTATCTTTTTGTGTCTCCTTAATTCTTCTCATATCACGGTTTTCCTAAACCTCAAAAGCTTCATCCACACAAAACTCAACAAGAACTCATGAGATAAGTTAGTATAAACCAATGCAAAAACTTTATCATTCTCTACTATAGAAAATCACTAAAATTATTATTTAAAATTGCATACTAAATGCCTCTACAAATTTTATACTCCTATCCTCAAATAGAATCATTAAACAAGCAAAAATATGCAAACATAACAGCAATCTGCCAAAACAGTACAGTCTGTAAAGAATGCAGGAGTATAAATACTTCCCTAACTCCAAAAGTTATGAAAATTTACCAGACTGTATAAAATTTATCAGAGCTCATTTTTCAAGAAGTTTCAAAATTTCATCACATTCTGACTTTTCTAGGGAATTTTTGCAACAGTGGTAAACTTCCTGTTTTCAAACAACAACATGTATACTTGCAAAATAAGCATGGCAAATGCTATCATGGCCACTTTTATTGAAATAAAAGATGCAAAACATTAATCTAAATAACAGAAAGCAAATCCTAACAAAATAAATTGACGCTCCAAGCAAAACACATATCATGTGACGAATGAAAACATAGCTCCAAGTGAGGTTACCGATAATCTTGGAGACGAAAGAGGGGATGCCTTCCGGGGCATCCCCAAGCTTAGTTGCTTGGATCTTCCTTGAATATTAACTTGGGGTGCCTTGGGAATCCCCAAGATTAGGGTCTTTTCACTCCTCATTCTCCTCATATCGACATCTCACCCAAAACTTGAAAACTTCAATCACACAAAATTTAACATAACTTTGTGAGATAGGTTAGTATGATAAAGAGCAAACCATTTCACTTTGGTACTGTCAAAGACAAGATTCATAATTGTTCTCACACAATGCCTACTGTACCATATCATTTCCACAATTTATATTGAGCAATATAATCCATAGAAACTAGAAAACAAGTAAACTATACATTGAAAACAGAATCTGTCAAAAACAGAACAATCTGTAGTAATATGTACTCCAACCATACTTCTTCTACTCCACAAATTCTGAAAAATTAGGACATCCTAGGAAATTTGTCTATTAATATTATGCAAAAATAATCAGTATTTTATCATGCTCCTATTAAAAATTAGAATTTTTTTTCTGAGCACAAAAGTTTCTGTTTTCTAGCAAGATCAAATCAACTATTACCGTAGGCCATCCCAAAGGATTTACTTGGCACTTTATTGAAACAAAAGCAATAAAACATGATTACTACAGTAGCCTAATAATGTGAACACACAAAAATAGTAGGTAAAAGTGTTGGGTTGTCTCCCAACAAGCGCTTTTCTTTCATGCCTTTTAGCTAGGCATGATGATTTCAATGATGCACTACTGGAATCTGGTAATTTGCCGTCTGCCAACTCTTTGTCGTCCGCCAGCGGACGGCATAGAGCCTCTTTGCCGTCCGCTTCCACATACCGGACGGCAAAGAATGGGAAGATGGTAAAAAGTCTATTTTCTGTGAGCTTTTTCTTCGCCGTCAGGAAGGCAGACGGCAAAGGGCCAGGTGGGCCCCACAGTGCACGGCGTGGCTAGGTCAGCTTCTTTGCCGTCTGCCCTCTGGACCTTTGCCGTCCGCTGGCGGACGGCAAAGAAATGACCCAGCTAACGGCCGTCTTCCCCCCTCCTATCCTTGCTCTCTGTCTCTCCGGCCCCACCCACCTCTCTCTCCCCTCTCTCCCAACGCAACCACGCCCGCGCCACCAACTCAACTGCGCACGCACCTGCAACGCCGCCATCGAAAACCGCCGCCGCTCGGACGCTGCCGCCACCCACCCTGCCGCAACACCACCCCGCCACCCCGGAGCCCTGCGGCCCCATCGCCACCACCGCCCAGCGCCCTCTCCGCCCGACCAGTGCCGTCC
>NC_041380.1:489065678-489069164 GCF_002162155.2 Triticum dicoccoides
CGACACCCCGACCCTGACACTCCGACACCCTGACACCACACCCCGACCCCATATATATTTGTGTTGATCGGGTGTATTTTTATTATGATACACTTAAATTATATACATATTATTATGTTCATGTCAGGTATCCAAATTTTTTATGTTGTACTAATTTCGTTTACTTTTTGTCATTGCAGGTGTTGACAGGATGGTGGGCAAGGGTCCAGAGCGCCCCGATCCTCCTGCGAGCGCTACTGGGAGGGGTGGTTCCATTATTCCAGCCCAGCCCCTCCGGAGAGCGCTGCTAGATAGTATGCAGACAACTGCAGTGGGCGCTTCTTCTTCGGCTGGGAGAGGTCGGGGAAGGACGAAGAAGCCCACTAGAGGTGGACGTGGCAGCGAGAGAGGTAGGAAGGCTATTACACCTTCCTCGCCGCCACCCTCAGCTGATTCACCCGACCACAGGAGTGCTCCGTCTAACGTGGAGCCATCTCAGACTCCGGTCCATGAGCCTCTGGTCGCTGATCCTTCCCCCGACCAGACTCGAGTCGTCGATCCTTCGCCCCACATGAGTCCGGTCCCAGAGTCTTTGTCTCAGAAGACTCCGGTCATGGGGTCTTCATCCCAGAAGACTCTGGTCACGGGGTCTTCGACCCACGAGACTCCGGAGGCTAGTGGCTCAGAGGATGGTAGCGAGGACACCTTTTCAGATGATAGCTACAGCGACGACGAGCTGGTTGAGAAGGGCAAGAAGGTCTACAAGCATGGTTCTACAAAGATCCCGCCCGTGCCGACGACCCCCGACTAGAGCTGGTTGATTGCGCCTAAAGGGTTGAAGTAAGTGCATTTACTATTTTTTAACCTTTTGCCTTCATGTTCCTTCAAATTAATATCTAATGCATTGGCCTTGTCATACTGCAGGGGCTGGGTACGCCCCCGTGGTTCCCGTAGGCCCAACCAGGTCCTTGGTGTGCTTTGCCGGCAGCGCTTCCCTGGGTGGGTCACGTTGCCCGGTGAGGGTCAGGTTCCACAGCTAGCACTGACCTAGGAGCTGTACTCGGTTGCCCCGGCCTCGCCGGAGGAGAGGGTCAACGGTGTCTTGTGCGAGATGGTGGCCGACATTGTGTTCCGTCGGTTTTGGGTAATTTCTCCTTTACAGAATTAAAAATCAACACTACCTAGTGATTGTACTAATCAGTGTTGTCTTGTTTGATTGCAGACCTTCTACAGGGTTCTAGAGGGAGAGCAGGAGGCCGCGTGTATGGTTGTCGAAAACGAGTGCAAGCGCCTTCTTCAAAATTAAGGCATGAGGCTCGGGTGCAGGCCGTTCGAGACTACTACGCCTCAAAGGGTATTAAGAGGGGCAAGCAGAAGTGTCGCGGCAAGTTTCTGAGTAAGGAGAAGTACATGCAGGTAATTACCTATCCTTAAGGCCTTGAACTTAGTTTTCTTGATTTGATTCGTAGGCGTAGCGCTGAAATTTCTCTTGACTCACTTAGGTGCCCCCGAGATGGTGTGTGGATAAGATGGACTATTGGGAGGCGTTGGTGGATGCGTGGTGCTCTTCCCAATGGAAAGTCGAACACCGAAGGGCCAAGGATAAGCGCGACCAAATGGAATGTGTGCCACACCATCAAGGGAGCTCCAACCTGTTTGAGTACGAGGATAACTAGGTATGTGGTTTGCTACATGATTCATGCAATTCATTCTTCATGCTAGATAGTTCATTTATGACATATTTAGATCTAAAATGACATAATAACCTTAGATAGCTCTATAAAATGACTTAATATGCTTTAGTCAGTTAAAAAATGGCATAACTACCTTCGACAGCTCAATAACGACCTAAGCTAATATTAGCTAGTTAGCTCCAAAATGACCTATTTACATAGCAATATCATTCATGCTAGCTTGAGCCCTTAACTAATAGTTTGTTCCTCTCTCTCAGGCGCACCACCACAAGAAGCCTGTGCCAGGTCTGTTCGACCTCTATGGCATGGCCCATATGGCCCCGTATAAGAAGGCCAAGCCATTCATGGAGTCTGACCTAGATGATCCAGAGAGCTTCACCAACAAGACCTCCCACCACAAGCTTGTGAAGTACAGACACGAGGGGAAGGCGAGGAAAGGGGGGGGACTTTAACCCGAGCCAGGGTCCTTTTGATACAGAGCTGGTGATAATATCTGGTGGCGGGAGGTCCCATGGCTCTCTAGCCATTGGTGATGTACTGATACGTTGTCCTAAGACTCTCCCGCAGATCAAGAAGTGCCTGAGTAGCTCTGATCCTGAGATAATGCCTCGTGCACGGCCCGCGAAGATCGCCATGGCGGTTAGTTATACGGACTCTCTCACCTTTCCTCCATTACATTGTGTGTGCATCCGTCGATGATTACAATGCTAACGAGGAGTGGTGTGTTGCAGGCTATTGTTGAGAAAGAGAGATTGAAGATGAAGTAGCTTGTGGAGGAGGCAAAAAGGGAGGCACAAAAGGAGATGGAGGACATGACGGCTAAGCTGTTGGAGGAGAAGAGGAACCGGAACAACAGCGCTAACCGGGCCCTATACGATCTCATCGTGGTATGTTTCTCGTGCATATTAGCCCAATCATGCATGTAATGTTCGCATTACTATCTAATATGACTGACTCGTGAGAACCAAATGTGCAGACCATGTGCGAGAAAAACGGCCAGGCCCCTTCGCCGATGCCCCAGATTGCTCCGGCGAACACGGTGAGTTTGATTTGAATGGTCGTTGCTTACTACTATTCACATTTCAGTTTGCAAACTTGCTAATGAGAAATTATTGGAAATGATCTTTGGTGCAGCATGGCTCCCGACAAGCATCGACCACTCCTTCTGCCAACTTCGGAAACCCGACCGGTCCTTCACCTCGTCTGGCACTGGCGCAGCCCCGACCATTCCTACACCTCTGTGATAATGGTATTTTTCTTCTTATTTAGCGTGTTTAGTCCATTTATGACATAATTTAGCCTATTTAGTCCACAAATGACATAATAAGAGGAAGAAAATCAAGGAAGAGGAAGGAAAGAAGGAATAGGAAGAAAAGAAGAAGAAGAAGAAGAAGGAGAAGAAGAAGGAGGAGGAGAAGAAGAAGAATAAGAAGGAGGAGAAGAATAAGACTAGAAGAAGATGTATTCTTCTTCTTCTTCTTCTAGTTTTCTTCTTCTTCTCCAAAATGAAGTTAGCTCTAATTTATATCAAAAATGGCATAATATGCTTAGTTAGGTCAAAAATGGCATAATTAGCTAGGTAAGCTCAAAAATGGAATTTTTCTTCTTGTTTAGCCTATTTAGTCCATTTATGACATAATTTAGCCTATTTAGTCCACAAATGACATAATAAGATGAAGAAAATCAAGGAAGAGGAAGAAAAGAAGGAATACGAAGAAAAGAAGAAGAAGAAGAAAAGAAGAAGAAGAATGCTAAAAATGGAATTTTTCTTCTTCTTCTTATTCTTCTTCTTCTAGTCTTCTTATTCTTCTTC
>NC_041380.1:489069959-489071447 GCF_002162155.2 Triticum dicoccoides
GAATAGGAAGAAAAGAAGGAATACGAAGAAAAGAAGAAGAAGAAAAGAAGAAGTTCTTCTTCTAGTCTTCTGCTTCTTCTTCTTCTTCTTCTAGTTTTCTTGTTCTTCTCCAAAATGAAGTTAGCTCTAAGTTATATCAAAAATGGCATAATATGCTTAATTCACTCAAAAATGGCACAATTAGCTAGGTTAGCTCCATTTTACCTAAGTATGCTTACTTCTTCTTCTTCTTCATTTTCTTCTTCTTCTTCTTCTTCTTCTTCTGATTCTAGTCTTCTTCTTCTAACTTTCTTGTTTCCCATTTTGCAGATTTAATTCACTATATGGAAGCTTGCATGGATGGAGTGCTTGTTTCCCTTTTCTTTTTTTCGTTTGTATCGATAAAAAATGTGGAACTTTGTTATATGGATGCATGCATGGAACAATGTGTTGGATGAACATTGTGATGTTACTGTAATATGTATGGATGGAACTCTATTTCTTATTATGTATGTATGTTGTCATGGATGGAGCTATGTGTTGGATACATCATATGTCTGCTGTGCATGTGAAAAAAAAATATGTATATCTGTGTGTGAATTCCTGTGAAATTAAATGGATTCAAATAAAAACAGGGGATATGTAGCCTCTTTGCCGTCTGCTAGCGGACGGCAAAGAGGACACATGGCAGCTACCTGTAAAACCTGGCAAACAGTGGCTGCCTATTTGGTCACTTTGCCGTCTGCTGGCGGATGGCATAGCTGGCCACGTGGCAGCTTCCCAGTACTGCCTAGCTAAGCTCTTTGCCGTCCGCTGGCAGACGACAAAGAGCACTGTTAACCCCCTAACAGCACTCACGCCACCGCACTGCCATCCGTTGTCTTTGCCGTCTGCTGGCCTTGGATGCAGATGGCAAAGAAGGCCTTTGCTGGCACGTATTCAGACGGACAGTTTTCCGTCTGTTGGCGAACGACAAAGACGTTTACCGTCCGTGATCCATGCCTTTGCCGTACGCCATGGCGGACGGCAAAGAAGCTGATTCCAGTAGTGATGCTCGCATAAAAGATAAGAATTGAAACATAAAGAGAGAATCATGAATCATAAGTTCCCCTCTCATAATAATTTTCGGTAGCATCATGAATGGATTCATCAATATAACCATCACATAAAGCATTCTTTTCATGATCCAAAAGCATAGAAAATTTATTACTCTCCATATAAGCAATTTTATTCTCATTCACAATAGTGGGAGTATCATAAGAAACTTCAATACTAAAAATTATTCCCACATTAAGCGAGTAATGCTCAGTAAAAGCATATTCGAAATTATGACAATAATTATCACTACTTTTTATAACATAAGTATCATCACAATAATCATCATAAGTAGGAGGCATGCAATCATCATAGAAAATTTGACCATTCAAAGTAAGGGGACTAAAAAGATCATCTTCATTAAGCATAGCATCCCCAAGCTTGGGACAAACATTAATTGCAGCAAATAAATTC
>NC_041380.1:489073357-489075508 GCF_002162155.2 Triticum dicoccoides
CTTGCGGCAGCTGAACTTCTGATCTAGGTTAACCCTGAGGGGTTTTGGAATATTTGGAACTTATAGTGCAAAGAAGGGGTATAGGAGGCCACCGAGGTGGGCACAACCCACCTAGGCGCCAGGGGGCCCTGGTGCACCCTAGTGGGTTGTGCCCCCTCGGGGCACCCCCTAGGTGCTCCTCTGGCCCATCGGGAGTCTTCTGGTCCATAAAAAATCCACAAAAAGTTTTGCGGTGTTTGGACTCCATTTAATATTGATTTTCTGCGATGTAAAAAACGAGCAAAAAATAGCAACTGGCACTAGGCACTGGGTCAATAGGTTAGTCCCAAAAAATGATATAAATTTGCTACAAAATGAGTGTAAAACATCCAATAATGATAAAATAACAGCATGAATACTTCATATATTATAGATATGTTGGAGGCATAACACATTGCTGACCGACTTAATTGTCAGCTAGGTTCCTTCCCTACGTCCTACCTAGGGATACCCATTAGTGACTCTCGGCTTTTCATGGTGGATTGACGTCCAGCTGTGACTAAGCTCCAACACCGCGTCGAACCCTGGCGGTGCCGATGGCTGTCCAAGGTGGCTCGAATAGTGCTCATGAACTCTCACTCTCTAGCATGCTCCTGTTCATCGTGAGCTTCTATAGTATCCATGAGACCCTCCATCATGATATCCCCAAGTACCAGCCGAGATTCTTCTAGCCTGGGGAGGGTGATAAGAAAAAATACCATATGGTCCACTGGCCATATTTGCAAACCCTGTGACTAGGTCAGGCTTGGGATCATGCCGTCCAAAAGCATGAACATTGCCCTACTGACTCGCTGGTTGTGGCGGATTGTGAATGGGGAGGGCGGCTTGTGGCTAGACATCATCCGGAACAAATATCTCCGGGGACAAGCACTCGCCTTCTGTCAACAGTCGGGTGGCTCGCAGTTCTAGCAGTCCATCATTCAGCTCGGTGGGTTCCGACGCCTCGACCCTGTTCTGGTTTGACAAGTGGGTTAAGGAATGTCCCTTCACCGCCCATTTCCCGGACTTGTTCTCCATCGCCGTGGAACCTAGGATCTCAGTCAAGGTGGCCCTTCTAGACTTAGGGCGCTTCGTGTTCCCGCGGCTATTTTGGCCTCCGAAACTTGCCGCTCGCAGGACCTCCTTGAGTGCATTGCTTTCCAGTCGCCAGACATGGATCAGGCGAGTGATCGCATCTCCTGGCGCCTAGAGTCTTCGAGCCAATTCTCTAGAAAATCGCTATAACAGGTGATATGTCTCCAACGCACATATAATTTTTGATTGTTCCATGATGTTATATTATCATTCTTGGATGATTTACAATCATTTTGTAGCAACTTTATACCATTTTTTGGGACTAACCTATTGACATAGTGCCCAGTGCCAGTTGCTATTTTTTTCTTGTTTTTTACTTCATAGAATATTAGTACCAAATGGAGTCTAAACGCAACGGAACTTTTTGGAGATTTTTTTTGGACCAGAAGACACCCAGTGGGCCAAAGAAGTACTAGAGTGGAGGTTCGTGGGGAGCACAACCCACCAGGGCGTGCCCCGGGGGTTGTTCTCCCCACGGAACCCCTGCAATGCCTCTTTGCCCTATAAATACTCAAATATTCCAGAAACCCTAGGGGAGTCGATACAACACAATTCCAGCCGCCGCAAGTTCCAGAACCATGAGATCCAATCTAACACCATCACGGAGGGGTTCATCATCCTCATTGGTGCCTCTCAGATGATGCGTGAGTAGTCCACCATAGACCTACGCAGGTCCGTAGGTAGTATCTAGATGGCTTCCTCTCTCTCTTTTGATTCTCAATACAATGGTCTCTTGGAGATCTATTTGATGTAACTCTTTTTGTAGTGTGTTTGTTAGAATCCGATGAGCTTTGAGTTTATGACCATATCTATATCCATGAATATTATTTGAGTCTTCTTTGATCTCTTATATGCATGATTATTTATAGCCTCGTATTTCTTATTCGAATCTTTGGTTTAGGTAGGACAACTAGATCGATTTTTCTTGCCATGGGAAGAGGTGCTTTGTGACAGATTCAATCTTGCGGTGTTCTTTCCTAGTGACAGAAGGGGCAGCAAGACACGCATGTATCGTTGCTATTATGGATAATGAGATGG
>NC_041380.1:489075631-489077931 GCF_002162155.2 Triticum dicoccoides
GTATAATTATTGTTATCATCATAATTTCCCAAGTTAGTGCCAAAAAGATTTCCAAGATTATAAGAAGTATCATTATCTTCCCAACCATAATCATCACAACAAGCAATAGGCATAACAAAATTATCATCAATTGCATCATCTTCCACAATTATTTTTGATTCATTTTCATGAGGCACAACAATAATAGGAGCAACATTATTTGGGAGAGATACCTTTTTACCTCTATTCTTTCTTCTTCTTCGCCACATCATGTGTGGGTTTAATTAATATTTTCAAGCTTCTTATTGATGAGATTGGTTGGATAGGAAGCTCCTCCTCGTTACCTGATTCATCATAATAAACACTAGGAGGGTATTGGGAAATATTTCCCCTTTCATTAGTACTCTATTCATATTCTATTTGTTTTCTTGACTTTAGATAGTTGGCAATATAAGGATTCTCAATGCAATTTACTGCACAAAACATATAAATTTCCTCTAGATCAAAATCAAGAAATCTATCGAGATTAAATTTTGGAATACCCTTAATTATACATTTCATTTCTTCATACCCCAAAAGAATACTAAGCACTTCATGATGCTCAAGGGTAATCAAGTTATCACAATTTTTGGACACGATTTGATCATGAAAAGATTTGCATTGGAGATTTAAATGACCATGTTCATTGCAAAGTTCACAAGGATGGAAAAAAATTAAATCTTTCAGTACAATCATCTAGCCTCTCTTGCAAATTTTTCGTTTCTAAATATTTATGATTCTTACAAAATCTATCTTCCCTTTTTGGTGTGCAAATGCACTCCCAATTCACTCCGCAAAACTTGACATGCTTATAAGAACCATTTTTCTCATGACTAGTGCAATAATCATTAACATTTTGGATATTCAAAGAATTCATACTAATAACCTTGAAATCATGCTCATCATTCAAATATTTTGTGCCAAACATTTTATTGACTTCTTATTCTAACAATTGAGCACAATTTTTTGAACCATCATTTTCAAGAAAGATATTATAAAGATGATCAATAATATGATGCAACCATAATTCCATTTTTTATATAGTTTTCTTTTATAAACCAAACTAGTGATAAAAAAGAAACTAAAATATTCAATTTCAAGATCTAAAGATATACCTTCAAGCACTCACCTCCCCGGAAACGGCGCCAGAAAAGAGCTTGATGTCTACTACGCAACTTTATTCTTGTAGACACGTGTTGGGCCTCCAAGCGTAGAGTTTTGTAGGACAATAGCAATTTTCCCTCAAGTGGATGACCTAAGGTTTATCAATCCGTGAGAGGTGTAGGATGAAGATGGTCTCTCTCAAATGACCCTGCAACCAAATACAAGAAATCTCTTGTGTCCCGAACACACCCAATACAATGGCAAATTGTATAGGTGAACTAGTTCGGCGAAGAGATGGTGATAAAAGTGTAATATGGATGGTAGAAATATATATTTATAATCTGAATAAATAAAAATACCAAGGTAGCAAATAGTAAACAGGCACAAAAATGGTATTGCAATGCTTAAAAACAAGGCCTAGGGTCCGTACTTTCCCTAGCGCAAGCTTTCAACAGTGCTAACATAGTTGGATCATATGATTATCCCTCAAAGTGCAATAAAGAATCACTCTCGAGTTCCTATTAGCGGAGAACAAAAGATAGAAATTGTTTGTAGGGTACGAAACCACCTCAAAGCTATTCTTTCCGTTCGATCTATTCAAGAGTTCATACTAAAATAACACAAAGCTATTCTTTCCGTTCGATCTATCCTAGAGTTCATACTAAAATAACACCAAAGCAAATTCATATTCATAATAATCAATCCAACACAAAGAAATACAAGGAGACCCCAAAGTTTCTATCAGAGAAAATATAATAAAAACATGCATCAACCCTTATGCATAGATTACCCCAATGTCACCGTGGGAATCCGCGAGTTGAATACCAAAACAGATATCAAGTGAATCAATATGATACCCATTGTCCCCTCAAGTATTCATACTGCAAGACATACATCATGTGTTCTCATATCTGAATATTCAATCCGACAAGACAAAACTTCAAAGGGTAAAGATTCATTTCATCAGAACAAGGATGTAGAGGGGAGAAACATCATATGATCCGACTATATTAACAAAGCCCAGGATACAAATCATGAGAGAGAGAGAGGGAGAGAGAGATTAAACACATAGCTACTGGTACAAACCCTCAACCCCGAGGGTGGACTACTCCCTCCTCATCGTGGTGGCCGTCGGATGAAGATGGCCACCGAAGATGATTCCCCCCTTCGACAGGGTG
>NC_041380.1:489079577-489098157 GCF_002162155.2 Triticum dicoccoides
CAACACAATTCCAGCCGCCGCAAGTTCCAGAACCATGAGATCCAATCTAACACCATCACGGAGGGGTTCATCATCCTCATTGGTGCCTCTCAGATGATGCGTGAGTAGTCCACCATAGACCTACGCAGGTCCGTAGGTAGTATCTAGATGGCTTCCTCTCTCTCTTTTGATTCTCAATACAATGGTCTCTTGGAGATCTATTTGATGTAACTCTTTTTGTAGTGTGTTTGTTAGAATCCGATGAGCTTTGAGTTTATGACCATATCTATATCCATGAATATTATTTGAGTCTTCTTTGATCTCTTATATGCATGATTATTTATAGCCTCGTATTTCTTATTCGAATCTTTGGTTTAGGTAGGACAACTAGATCGATTTTTCTTGCCATGGGAAGAGGTGCTTTGTGACAGATTCAATCTTGCGGTGTTCTTTCCTAGTGACAGAAGGGGCAGCAAGACACGCATGTATCGTTGCTATTATGGATAATGAGATGGGGGCTATTCCTACATGAATAGATCTCGTCTACATCATGTCATCGTTCTTATTGCATTACTCCGTTTCTCCATGAACTTAATATATACACTAGATGCATGCTGCATAGCGGTCGATGTGTGGAGTAATAGTAGTAGATGCAGGCAGGAGTCGGTCTACTAATCTTGGATGTGATGCCTCTATATTGATCATTGCCTTGGATATCATCATAATTATTCGATCTTCTATCAATTTCCCAACAGTAATTTGTTTACCCACCATGTGCTATTTCTTGAAAGAAGCCACTAGTGAAATCTATGCCCCCCGGGTCTATTCTTTATCATATTTGCTTTGAGATCTATTTTATTTGCTTTTGTTTTCAGATATATTATTCCAAAAACCCAAAAATACCTTGCTGCATTTTTATTACTTATTTTATTTTGTGTTTTATCGAGAGCTATTTATCTAATCTACCACAAATATTCTCCCGTCAACTTGACAATTTCTGGCGCCGTTACCCGAGTAGGGATTGACAACCCCTCATACGCGTCAGGTTGCAAGTATTTGTTCTTTGTGTGCAGGTATCATTTACATAGTGTTTCTTGGTTCTCCTACTGGATTGATACCTTGGTTTCAAAACTGGGGGAAATACCTACCGTAGATGTACTGCATCATCCCTTCCTCTTTGGGGAAATACCGACGTAGTTTCAAGCGACATCAAAAGGAATTTCTAGCGTTGTTGTCGGGGACACATCATCAACATCTATTAGGTTCCTAATCACAAATCTCATATCCTTGCAATTTATAATTTTTTTCCATTTGCCTCGTTTTCATCTCCCCGACTTCACAAAAAATTGTCGTTTTATTCGCCCTCTTTTCCGTTCGCCATTTTCTCGTCAGATCTGTTTGCAATCTTGCATGCTTTGATGTTATGGCTAGTTCTTACTCTAATTTTAAACAAAGGGGAGGGGAGAATCTAAAAGATGCTTGGTATAGACTTTGCAATGCTCATAATAGATCTATTCGTAAGCAATCTACCGTTGTTCTTCTTCGCAGTTTTTATGTGGGCATAACCACTTGGTATAGATTCGTCCTTGATACAATTACCGATGGGAATTTCTTGATGTATCCATATTTGGATGCTTTTAATGCCATGGGATATCTAGTGGGTGCACCACCTATCAATATTAATGAAACAATCCTAACATGTTATGCAAAGATTAGATGCTATTAAGAAGAAGATTTTCACCTTAGAGCAAATTGAAAACTTGGATACAAAGATGCAGAATCTTGATAATAAATTTGTGTCAAAAGTAGGCGATGTTCTTAAATTACTAAGGGAGAAGGAAACCGTATTAACGAAAGAATTGGAGAAAGTCCTTCTCGGATTGATAAGTTGGAAGAATTTTTTAGTAACTTAAGCTCGGCCTTTTCTTCTGTTAAAACTATTGAAAAAGCTCCCGTAAAAATTTGCAAGTCTACTCAAGTCACTAGTAACAAAGGTGCCACTTCTAATAGCAACAAAGAGGATCTTAAAAGGATTACTGTCCATCCCAATTTTGTTGAAGTAGTGAAAGGCCCTACTTGCAAGAATGAATTCTTCAATCTTACTCCTAGAAGTATTATTATCGAAAATATGGATGCTAAATCTTTGAAGAATATTGGTTGTGTGATTGATGAATTGGAAACTAAAGATGACAATACTTAAATATATGCATTATGCCTAGCTAGGGGCATAAAATGATAGTGCTTGTTGGGAGGTAACCCAATGAATAAATTTTATTTTTTCTTTCTGTTCTCGAGTGATTACACAAATATGCTAATGTTATGATTGTGTTTTTATGTTTTAGTTAGTGTTTGTGCCAAGTAAAGCCTTTGGGATCATGTTGGGTGATAGTTGATTTGATCTTGTTGAAAAACAAAAACTTTTGCGCCTAGTAGCAGAATTGTTTAAAATCACAGAAATGTGATAAAATTCTAATTTTTTACACAAGGTTGATATACAAGTTTCCTACATTTTCCTAAGTTTTTAGAACTTTTGGAGGTAAAGAAGTATACGAAGTTTTTAGATTACTATAGACTGTTCTGTTTTTGACAGATTCTGTTTTGTTTGCGTTGTGTGCTTATTTTGATGAATCTATGGATTGTATCGTGGGGTATAGGCCATGGTAAAGTTAGAATACAATATTATAATGCAAAAATAAAATATGAATGGGTTTGCAATAGTACTTAAAGTGGTGATTTTCTTTGTTATACTAACGAATCTCATGAAGGTTTTGTTAAGTTTTGTGTGTTTGAAGTTTTCAAGTTTTGGGTGAGATCACAATGGATGAAGGAATAAGGAGTGAAAAGAGCCTAAGATTGGGGATGCCCAATGGCACCCCAAGTTATTATTCAAGGATAAGCAAGCAACTAAGCTTAGGGATGCCCCGGAAGTCATCCCCTCTTTCTTCTAACGACCATCGGTATTTTACTTGGAGCTATATTTTTATTGGTCACATATCATGAGTTTTGCTTGGAGCGTCTTGTATTACATGAGTCTTTGCTTGTTTTTATTTTTAGTTTCTGTCATCTATCCTTGCTGGACACACCTCTTTGAGAGAGCCAAAATTATGCTATGATTTGTTAGAATTGCTTTTTATGCTTCACTTAAATTTTTGAGCTATGGAATTGCTCTAGTGCTTTACTTATATCTTTTTGAGCACCGTGTGCTTTAATATTTTTAAAGAAATGCTCTCATGCTTCACTTACATTTATTTGAGAGTTAGTAATTTTTTGAAGAAACTCTCTCATCCTTCACTTATATTATTTGGAGAGAAGAATTTTTTTGTACTCATGTTCTTCACTTAAATTTATTTGAGCTTATCAAAAGCAACATATGAAACTAGTCCCAAAGTGACATGTATTCAAGAGGGGTATAATAAAAACTTTCACGAAGAGCATTTGACTTGATTCTTTGTAATAGTTTTGATATATGATGATAGTGATATGTGAGTCATGTTGGTGAGTAATTGTGCTTTAGTAAGAATATTGGTGTTAAGGTTTGTGATTCCCTATGAAAGCATGGAAGTCAATAGTTATTCAATTAAATTACATTGTACATATGGTGCATTATTCGGTGTTAGTTATGCTTAATGCTCGCTTATGTGATTGTTCGTTTCTTGGTTAGTTGCCTCTCAATCTATTTACTAGCCTCCACTTGTACTAAGTAGAAATACTAATTGTGCATCCAAAATCTTTAAACCCAGTTTTGCCATATGAGTCCACCATACCTACCTATATGCGGTATTTCCGTGCTGCTATAGAAAAATTTGTACGTGCCATCTCTAATTTTCAAAATTAATTTCCTTTTTGTGTGCTCGCACCGCTCATGAAGTGGCAGGGGGTGGCCAATATTTTCCATGCTAGATGTGTTATTATCAAGATGAGTGTTTATTCACTTGTCATTGCACGAGAGTATGACGGTAATAGGGATGCCCAATCACGAACTGAAAAAGAAATTTACTTTATGTTGTCAAATAATAAATTCCTTGGAAAGTGTTGGTATGGAAGGCACCCATGGATACGGCTAGCCATGGATTGTGAAAGAGGTGAAAAAAGGAATAAAATTTATTTTCTGTTTGGGAACCGCCTATGATATATCTAGTATGAAAAGTGTTGGGAATTATTCGGTCATTTTCGTTGACGGGAAAAGTATGCCTCTCGAAATTTTTTATCTCTCAATTTTTGCTTTGAGCTCTGGCACCTCTACGAATCCCTACTTCCCTCTGCGAAGGGCCTATCTATTTACTTTATGCAATTTTTATTTTTATTTGATTCTCCATCCTCTCTTATAAAGCACAAACTAGGGAGCACTATGATCATACTTGAGCATTGGATGTAGCTAATATGCGAGTGTGTTTCATAAATGGACCAATTATTGAGCATGATGGGGTAGGAATAACTTTCTTTAGTGTTGATATTTTGAAAGACATGGTTGTTGTTGATATGCTTGAGTATTGAAATCTTCATGTCAAAACTAGACTATTGTTTTGAACCATATAAAAGTCCAAATGTCCATGCTACAAAATAAAAGAATATGTGATGAACATGTTAGGAAACATTCCACATCAAAAAATTTGTTTTTATCATTTACCTACTCGAGGATGAGTAGGAATTAAGTTTGGGGATGCTAATAGGTATCCAACGTATCTATATTTTTTGATTGTTCCATGCTGTTATATTATCATTCTTGGATGTTTTAGAATCATTTATATCATTTTTGGGACTAACCTATTGACATAGTGCCCAGTGCCAGTTGCTGTTTTTCACTTGTATTTTTACTTCACATAATATCAGTACCAAATGGAGTCCAAACGCAGCAAAACTTTTTGGAGATTTTTTCTGGACCAGAAGACACCTAGTGGGCCAAAGAAGTACCAGAGGGGAGGCCCGTGGGGAGCACAACCCACTAGGGCGCGCCCAGGGTGGTTGTGCCCTTCATAGAGCCCCCTGCACTGCCTCTTCGCCCTATAAATACCCAAATATTCCAGAAACCCTAGGGGAGTCGACGAAACACAATTCTAGCCGCCGCAAGTTCCAGAACAACGAGATCCAATATAACACCATCACAGAGGGGTTCATCATTCTCATTGGTGCCTCTCTGATGATGCGTGAGTAGTCCAGCATAGACCTACGGGTCCATAGGCAATAGCTAGATGGCTTCCTCTCTCTCTTTTGATTCTCAATACAATGGTCTTTTGGAGATCTATTTGATGTAACTCTTTTTGCGGTGTGTTTGTTGGGATCCAATGAACTTTGAGTTTATGATCAGATCTATGTCCATGAATATTATTTGAGTCTTCTTTGATCTCATATGCATGATTATTTATATCCTTGTATTTCTTCTTCGAATCTTTGGTTTAGTTAGGCCAACTAGATCGATATTTATACCTCTTTGTGATGGTATTGAGTTTATTTGAACTAGCATGTCCATTGGTTTGGTTAGTATAATTTATTAGCGAATCAATTATAAAATAACCAAAAGCTTTTCTGATGAATTTGCTCTAGCATTGGTCTCTACAATTACACGGCATTATGATGAAAGCTAAAGCTAACAGTTGGAAGTCGCTAAATGGTTCCACACCAAGGGTCCTAGAACACAAAAGCATATTCAGTAACACAATACCAGCCATGAAACACCTGCTTTACATGTGTCACATCTGCAGACTACACAATCACACAAGAATCCAATGTGGGTACCATTTACCAAGAACATTTCTTTCTAGATACGGTCATAACATATTTCTCAAGGATGAAGTGCTAGATGCATTTTATCCAAACCCCCAAAATTCTCTTCTCCCAAATCTCTTGTTGTACCCAAAGGATGAACACGGTCACATTCAGCGGCCCCGGCCAATATGCAGCCTGATTTTACCACCGGATAGACTGCAGTGCCATGCCATCTAGACTTCCCTCCCCGGCCACTTCCAGTAACCAGGCTCATTCAATGCTGAGATATCCACCTCCAGATACCCACATACCTAAACGGCCACGAGCAGCGAGCAGCAAGGTCATGTTTCATGTTGGCACTATGGGTGCGGAGGATTTCCCCGCCGAGGGCGCGGGATCCCACAACATCTACGATGACTGCAAATTCAATGTTTAGATCAATTTCTGGTCGCCCCAATTACTTTATTTTATGGAGATGACATTGCTATAAAAATGAATTTGTAGGCAATAATGGTGATTGTGGTAACATCTAGATTATGATTCACTATTCCGATTGATACATTTGTAGCCTTGGATTTCGCTATGTGTCGTCCAAGTGCCCCTCTCCCCTCTTGGCCATGGCAATTATTGAACGCATCCGTATCTGATTATTCCAGTGCCTATGCCTTTTAGTCCAAACCATCATTGTTGCCAAACTTGCAAGATCATGACAAACTAGAAAGTCTTCCAGCAGAACAAAGACCGAAGGCCAAGTTCACTAAGAGAAAAACGGTCCGGTCTCTTCTTTAAGACGAGTTGTAGACCATGTTTGAGGTTTCCAGCAGCTCCAATGGTGCCTCCGCGCCTTCGATGATTCGGGGATAGGAGTGCTCGTGCCCGGATCAAGGTATGGCGGGTGCCATAGCTCGCCAGAAAAGCTCTGCCGCAAGCTGATAACCCACAAGTATAGGGGATCACAACAGTTTTCGTAGGTAGAGTATTCAACCCAAATTTATAGATTCGACACAAGGGGATCCAAAGAATATTTGAAGGTATTAGCAACTGAGTTGTCAATTCAACCACACCTGGAGATTAATTATCTGCAGCAAAGTGATCGGTAGCAAAGTAGTTTGATAGTTTTGATAGTAGTGACAGCAACAATAGTAACAGTAACAGTGATAGCAATAATTTTGTAGCAAGCGTAACAATGATGTTAGCAGTAGTAACTTAGTAGAAACAATATAAGATAAATTCGTAGGCATTGGATCAGTGATTCGTTGGATGATATTCATCATGTGACAGTTATAACCTAGGGCTATTCGACACTAGCTCCAGTTCATCGATATAATGTAGGCATGTATTCCGTAAATAGTCATACGTGCTTTATTAAAAGAACTTGCATGGCATCTTTTGTCCTACCCTCCCGTGGCAGCGGGGTCCATATTGGAAACTAAGGGATATTAAGGCCTCCTTTTAATAGAGAACCGGAACAAAGCATTAACACATAGTGAATACATGAAGTCCTCAAACTACGGTAATCACCGGAAGAAGTCCCAGTTATTGTCACTCCGGGGTTACCACATCATAACACGTAGTAGGTGACTATAACTTGCAAGATCGGATCTAGAACATGGATATAATGATGATAACATAAACGGTTCAGATATGAAATCATGGCACCTGTAACACCCCAAAAATTTAACCAGGTTTTAGTTATTAAAATTTTGCCAAGAGTTTAAAATTTTTGCCTGCAAGAATATCCCTGTTGATTTCAAAACTTTTCTTTTAATATTAAGAAATTTTTCCCAAGTGGATCCTTCCAAAATATATTGGACTTATTTTCCCTCTCTTTTAAATAAACATCTCTCAATCAGGAAATTTATTTATAAAATTATTTTCACCCTGAGCTTTATTCATTAAATGACTTGTTTTAAAATTTGGAGCTCTATTTGAACTACAACCATTGGATAAATTCACTTAAAATTCCCACAAAATTTGGAGATTTCATGTGATGTTATTCAATAACATTTGTGCAAAAATATCTTTTATTTATGTAATAATTTGAGCTCTGCATCAATTTTTTCTTCTCTGGTCCAGAGAGCAATTTTGCACTACAACCCTTTTAAATAATTCTTTCTAGCCTCCACCAAAATTATGGGATATTGGTAGTAGCATATGATTCAACATTATGCAAAAACCTAGTGCGGTTCTTTGAAAATTTTGAGTGAATCAACCTCTTTTTCATTCTGGTCCAGCCTTGTGTACATAATCTGGAGTACGTATTGAACTGTGTCTCCTGTGGGGGACGTCAAAACGACGCCAGCCCCTAGTCCGGCCAACATCTTGGAGCCGTCGAAATGCATGATCCAATTTGAATATGTGCCGTACTCTTTAGGGAGTTCGGCCTCCGTCCATTCTGCGACAAAGTCGGCCAAAACTTGCGACTTGATGGCTCGCCGTGGCTTATAAGTTATGTCGAATGGGAGGAGCTCAATGGCCCATTTTGCAATCTGGCCTGTTGCGTCACGGTTGTTTATAATATCGTTAAGTGGTACTTCCGAGGCTACTGTTATTGAACACTCTTGAAAGTAGTGTCGTAGCTTCCGGGATGCCATGAATACGGTGTACGCAATCTTTTGATAATGCGGGTACCGTGATTTGCACGGAGTGAGGACAGTGGACACATAATAGACCGGCTTTGAAGGGGGAATTTGTGTCCGTCCGTTTCTCGTTCGACGACGAGCACTGCGCTTACAACCTGATGTATTGCTGCAATGTACAATAGCATTGGTTCGCCAATGTTTGGCATGGCCAGGACTGTGTTTGTTGCCAGTATGGCTTTTATTTCGTCGATTCCGGCTGTGGCTGCATCCGTACATTCAAAGTGTTCGGTGCGCCGAAGGAGGCGGTAAAGGGGTAGGGCCTTTTCTCCCATGCGGGAGATAAAGCGGCTTAGAGCCGCCACGCATCCGGTTAACTTTTGTATTTGTTTGAGGTCCTTTGGGATATCCATTTGTGACAGAGCTCGGATCTTGGCTGGATTTGCTTCAATTCCTCTATCGGATACAATGAAGCCCAAGAGCTTTCCGGCTGGAACGCCGAAAACGCATTTTTCCGGGTTGAGCTTGATGTCGTATGTTCGAAGGTTATCAAATGTGAGCCTCAAGTCGTCTACTAGAGATTCGACATGTCTTGTTTTGACGACCACATCATCTAGTTATGCCTCCACTGTTTTGCCGATCCGGTTTGCCAGACATGTCTGAATCATGCGCTGATATGTTGCGCCAGCGTTTTTGAGCCTGAAGGGCATTGTGTTGAAGCAGAATGGGTCGTATGGTGTGATAAATGCCGTTGCGGCTTGGTCTGATTCTGCCATCTTGATTTGATGGTAGCCGGAATATGCATCGAGGAAACACAACGAATCGTGTCCTGCGGTAGCGTCGATAATTTGATCGATGCGGGGGAGGGGGAAGGGATCCTTTGGGCAAGCCTTGTTAAGGTCTTTAAAATCAACGCACAGGCGCCAGGATTTGTCCTTCTTTGGTACCATCACCAGGTTTGCCAGCCAGTCCGGATGTTTTATATCTCTGATGAATCCGGCCTCCAATAGCTTTGCTAGCTCCTCTCCCATGGCCTATCTCTTAGGTTCGGAAAAACGCCGAAGAGCTTGTTTGACAGGTTTGAATCCTTTTAGGATATTTAAGCTGTGCTCGGCCAGCCTGCGTGGGATTCCTGGCATGTCTGAAGGGTGCCAGGCGAAAATGTCCCAGTTCTCTCGTAGGAACTCTCGCAGTGCGGCGTCTACATCAGGGTTTAACTGTGCCCCGATGGAAGCTGTTTTATTGGGGTCCGTTGGATGGACCTGGAATTTGACTATTTCGTCCGCCGGTTTAAAGGAGGTGGACTTGGATCTTTTTCCAAGTACCACATCGTCCCTATTCACCATGGAGCGCAGCGCAGTCAGTTCCTCAGCCGCGAGGGCTTCGGATAGTGCCTCGAGGGCCAGTGCGGCTGTCTTGTTTTCGGCGCGGAGTACTATGTCCGGATCACTAGCGTGAGTGATGATCCCGTTAGGCACGGGCATCTTGAGCTTCATGTACCCGTAATGGGGTATTGCTTGGAAGATTGTAAACGCTTCCCGCCCTAGCAGAGCGTGATAACCGCTGCTGAATGGAGCCACATGGAACGTGACCTCTTCGGACCTGTAATTATCCGGCGTGCCGAACACCACATCTAGTGTGATTTTTCCTGTACAGCGCGCTTCCCGACTGGGGATTATTCCTCTAAAGGTTGTGCTGCTTCGCTCAATGCGGTTTCAGTCTATTTGCATTTTTTGAAGGGTTTCCTCATAAATGAGGTTCAATCCGCTGCCGCCGTCCATGAGTACCTTGGTAAGACGAAAGCCGTCCACTATTGGACTGAGGACCAATGCGGCTGGTGCTCGGGCTATTCGGAATTTAGGTTCATCACTGGCGTTAAAGGTAATAGCGTGTCACTCCATGGGTTTATTGTTGCTACTTGGTAGACTTCGGCAAGGCTGCGGAGTGTCCTTTTTCGCATATTATTTGATGCGAAAGTCTCGAAGACTGTTAATACCGTATTGGTGTCTCTGGGGTGGCTTTCTGTGGCCTCTGGAATTAGGAGATCTTCGCCAATTTTGGCCACCTGCCGGAGTATCCAACATGCTCTAAGGCTGTGAGTTGGTGTGGCATCCTCTGTACTATGAATTTTACAGGGTCCATTAAGCCATCCTTCCAGTACGGTTCCATGCCCTGTAGAGGGTTTTTGCTTTTTGGTGTTTGACCCGGGTGTCTGGCGATGATGCACCCTTTTATTTCGAACTGAGTTTGTATTCAGGGCCGGATCATCCCAAAATTTTATTTCGGTTTTCCAGGCGCTTTCCATTGCACAGTACTTTCGTACAATGGATGCCAAGTCAGCGAAGCGTGTAATATCACGGCGACTTATGGCGTTGAGGATTCCCTTGTCCATGCAATTATTGCAGAAGATTGAGATAGTGTCTTCCTCGCGGCAGTCCCTTATCCCGTTCCTAACCAGGAGGAATCTGGCCCAGTAATGATGTACTGTTTCTTCGAGCTCTTGCCTGATTTGGGATAGATCACTTATGTTCGGGTGGGTGGGTGGAATTAAATCCGAAGCCTCACCCAATCTGAGGCTCAGAGGCCGAGGAATTTCCGAACTCAAAAATTTGGATTCCTGGTTGTTGTCCAATGAATCCAGCCCATCGCCTGACTCTAAGTTCAGGTCTTGAGTGATATCCTCCCCTCCGCGGGTATCCGGCTCGGAGGGATCGGGAATCCAGACGTGGCTAGTCCTTAAGATAGATGAAGGGTCGCCGCACTGTCCCTCTACCACGGCAACGTGATGGGTGACTTGGGGAGAGTTAATCTCTCTCAGATCGGGTTTAGGCCCAATCTGGTCATAATCCATAGCGACTCCCAGGGTGGCGATGTGATCCAAGAGCTCTTTTATGGAGGAGAGCTCCATTGGATCTAACTGCTCGGCGAGTTCCGAGCTGACATGAAGATTGTTTTCGATGGCTCGAGAGGTCATCGTCGGCGCAGAAGCCAAACAGGCGGTCATAAGAAAACCACCTAGCCGGAGGGTTTGGCCGACAGCCAAAGCTCCCTTAGCAACGGTGCCGTCTTTAAAGATGGGGCGAGGCATCCTTCCCGATGGCGACAACACAGAGGAACTCTCAATGAAAGCACCAATGTCGGTGTCAAAACCGGCGGATCTCGGGTAGGGGGTCCCGAACTGTGCTTCTAGGCCGGATGGTAATAGGAGGCAAGGGACACGAAGTTTTACCCAGGTTCGGGCCCTCTTGATGGAGGTAAAACCCTACGTCCTGCTTGATTAATATTGATGATATGGGTAGTACAAGAGTAGATCTACCACGAGATCGGAGAGGCTAAACCCTAGAAGCTAGCCTATGGTATGATTGTTGTTCTGTATGTTGGCCTACGGACTAAAACCCTCCGGTTTATATAGACACCAGAGAGGGTTAGGGTTACATAGAGTCGGTTACAATGGCAGGAGATCTACATATCCGTATCGCCAAGCTTGCCTTCCACACCAAGGAAAGTCCCTTCCGGACACGGGACGAAGTCTTCAATATTGTATCTTCATACTCCAGGAGTCCGGCTGAAGGTATAGTCCGGCTATCCGAACACCCCCTAATCCAGGACTCCCTCACTCACGAAAAGCCTCAGTGAAATCTCTCCAGGTGGTTATCTGGCCAGCTGGAAGCATAGCCTCATAGTTCTGCCACCAAAGACTAGCAGGACCTTCCAGGTGATAAGCAGCATAGGTGACCTTGTCACTTTCAGCTACGTTCGCAGAACGCAACTTGTGTGTGATACTACGGAGCCAGTCATCTGCATCGAGTGGTTCAATGGAATGATGGAAGGTAGGTGGTTTCAGACCAATGAAATCATAGATGGTCGCTGACTCTTTGCACTGATGGGAGGTGTTCTCCTCAATACGTGCTAACAAGCGGTTAGTCTCTCACTTGTTCTTCTCCATCTCTAACATGAACTCTGCCAACGAAGACTAGTCGGGAGGATCCTCATCCCTACCATCTCCGTGGTTCCGACTACGAGCAACAGAACTTCGGCTAACCGGCAACATCCTGAAGAATGAAACCAAGGAGAACAAGGATGGATTCAGCACCAACTATAGGATGCAGAAGGTAGCACAAAAAATTAGTATCTCTCGAACTCCTAGGACAATTCCGGCAGCATAACGGCAGTAAAATGCTCGAAATGAGACATTCTGCAAAATGCAGGGTAGCACCATACTCAACATCATCACTCAAGGTTCTGGGAAATTACTAAAAAGACTACACCGGAAGTACTCGAACTGGGATATGAATCTGATCAACCAATCCTAAGAGACTATGGAGTAGTAACACGTGATCCTGATAGACAGAAGAGAAAGCCTAGTTCCTTAACCCCGTAGGAAAGATAGGATGACTCAGATCAGAAGGCAAGAGGTATAAGGAGTAAAAAGGGCCTTACGTTCCCTTCCACAATCAATTCCCCTATATAGCTAAAGAATTTGTAGACTCAACTTCGACCAGGTTGGCTTGGTAATCCTACAGGCAGTCAGGCTCTGATACCAAAGCTGTCGGGACCCCGATTCTAAGTCACACCAATCTAGCATGTAACACCTCATATCACTTTGTGGCCTCACGCACGGTATTCCCACGGGTGTCGCCTTACCATGGGTCGGGACCGTTTGCGCCTTTTGGCTCACGCATATGATAGTATCGCTAGCATCCATATGACAGAGAACCCGGGCCGAAATGACTAGTCATGAACCCAAAGTGGCACTAACTTATGGGGACATGCATACATGAATCAACATCGAGCATGTCGGACAGCAGCGTGCGAATCCGGGCTGTAGCACTGGCCTAACAAGACTCCGGTGAACCGGGCTGTAGCAGGCTAGGCAGGACTCCGGATGTCACCGCGTGACATTTCCCAAAAGGGAAAGACACAGGAACGAAGTGAATCACATGCCGGCCAGTCTAAGTGTTCCGGAGCAGTAGTGCTGGGCTAGAAGGACTCTGGTGAACCTGGCTGTAGCAGGCTACCATGGCTCAGTGGAAGCACTAGACTACATTTCCCCATAAGAGAGGCTACCAAGGATAAACAACTAGGTTGTCGGATCCCACACATAGCAATACACGTCACACGTACGCATAATATGCAAGTATGTGTTGTACAACATGGCATCACAATATAACTCAAACTCATATAGATAAAGGCCCAGAAGAGCCACATAGCATTAAATACAAACAGGGGTCACATGACCCATCATTCAGAGCATACAAGCAACGGAAGCATTACATGTCTGAGTACAGAAAACTACAAAAGAAAAAGGCTGAGAAGTCTGACTATCTACAAGTCCCTCCCAAGGGTACAAGATCGTAGCTGAGGTAACAAGCTACTCATCAAAGTCCAAGCGGTACTACTAGTGAGACAGATGTCTCACCTGCAAAACATAATTAAAGCAAACGTGAGTAAAAAGGTACTCAGCAAGCCTTACATCAGATCCTATCATACATGCATTTGTATCAAGAAGGCAATGTGGGGTTTAGTTGCAGCAAGCCAGCTTTGACTCAGTGGCTATCCTGTTCTACGACAATGAGAAACTTCTTTGAGATGAGGCAGCGCACACGAGTCCACTAATCACCACATCAATACACTACTATGGATTCATCCCCGTCTCCTTATGAGAAGGCCATCCATAGCACTCACACTTGTCTTGAGCATTTTAGAGTATCCACTTTAAGTTGTCTATGTACCACGTAAGCATCCAAGAAGTCCATAACCAAGGACACGGCTATTCGAATAGATCATGATAACCCTGCAGGGGTGTACTTCTTCACACACGCTCTCACCACTTATCACCATGTACACGTCATGTATCTCGGCAACCTTCAAGTGGAAGCCTGGCGAGGGTGTCGGCCACGACCTGACTAACCACTCAAGACTCTAGTCCAGGTTTATCGCCTATTCGGGTTCCATCCGTGAGGAGATCCGGCCGGGGTTTCGCTCACGGCCCCAAACGATGTGTATAGGGTTCCCGATCCCACCATCTGGGTGCCACTCGGTACACCGGGCCACGGTGCCTAGTCTGTCCCAAGTCCACCCTGCCGGATGCCACTCGGTAGAAAAAATAGCACTACCTACAAACACCAGAAAGTATTTGCAACTCCTGGACAGAGATCAAGTTGGTTAATAAGTCGAGAGGGACACTTAAGCATTCCAATGTGTGGTAGTAGCTAGTCATTGGACGACATACACGGAACTCAGTGCTTAAGGACGGTTCCAGTGAGACAACCCACCATGTACTCCTACATGGCCTCTCACCGCTACCTTTACCAAATCGTGTTCACACACTTAACTCTCAGCATCAGAACATAGCATTGCACTCCAATTCATTCCCAATGAATCAAACCTGACATACTCTAAGCAATAGCAGGCAAAGCATGGTAGGAACACAACATGGCTCAATCAACTCCTACACATGCTAGTGGGTTTTAACTATTTACTGTGGCAATGACATGTCATGCAGAGGAATGGGTTCAACTACCGCAGCATAAAGTAGCAGTTGAATCGTTGTTGTCCTAATGCAATAAATGAGAGAAGGAGCGAGAGAGTAGGATTGTATCGAAATGAACAAGGGGGTTTGCTTGCCTGGTAGATCAACAGGGGTCAAACCTCAGACAGGTACTTATCTGGACCACTCTCCGGAGCGGGACCTATCGAGAGGGAACGGTGTCGAAAATCAAACACAAGCATATGCAACAATATGATGCGTGAACATGACATCAGTATGTGATGTTGTTTGAGTTAATGCATCTAGCATTTATTTGGTTGAAGTCCATTTGAACCAAGGGTTCAAATGCAACTCCAAATTAAGCTCTTAAATATGCCATTTATATGTTTTCATATATACAACATGTATAGGTTGGTTTGTCATGCATGAAAATTGTACAGATGGATAGATTGAATTTTTCTGATCATTTTTCATATATAAATTATTTCAATCTGAGCTACAGTTGAATTTCTATGAATTTTTGAAGTTTATAACATTTTCTGAATTTTCCCGATTTATTTTAAATCCAGAAAACCATTACTGCGTCAGCACTGCGTCATGCCTGCGTCAGCAGGTCAACGGTGCTGACCAGGTCAAACCTGACGTGTGGGGTCCACACGTCAGTGTCACAGGTTAAACAGGGGGGTTATTTTCTAATTTAACTAAAAGATTAAGGCGGCTGGGCCCACTGCCAGTGTCACTAATGGGGGGGATTAGTCCTAAACTAATCTTGCCACGTCAGCGTCACCGGATTAAGCACCGGCGACCACATCTCGCGGCGGAGGCTCGCCGGAGTTGCTCGGGCTCGCACTAAAGGCGGCGGTTTGCGACGCGGTTGGCCTCTATGGCCAGCTGGAGCTCGTGCGCACCTAATGGAGCAGGCATGGGGGGGGGGGCTACGGTGGCCTGTGGTGGCGGCAGCAGCAAGCTTGGCGGCGGCCGGAGCTTGGGTGAGCTCGGGGTCGAGGCTACAACGGCCGTGGCGATGCGGGGTTAGCACCTAGGGCTTCTACGCGGTGCGGCGAAAACATTGGACGCATGCCCGGGACCAAGTGATCACCGGAGTGTCGCCGGCGTTGAGCTCGTGCGGCAGTGCGTCTCGACTTCGGTGGAGGAGGCAACTAGAGCTCGAAATCGGGCATGTAGTTAGGGGTAAACGAAGCAGGGGCTCACATGGAGTCGATAGGGAGGCTCAGCAAGCTCGGGGAGGACCAGACGGCAGCGTAACAGCGATGGCAATCCGGCGGCCGTGCGCAGAGAAGAAGCGTCGATGGCGAGGCAGCAGGGCGTCCGGCGGTGTGTGGCTCATCGGGGACAAAGAGGAGGTCGTAGCGGAGCTTGCAAACACGGAGAGAGGGCGAGGGGGAGGCGGTAGCTACGACGGTGACGAGCTGCAGCGACAGCAGCGCTCGGGCGTGGGAGAAAGAGCGAGGGGGAGAGACAGAGGAAAGGGGAACGACTCGGGGAGAGAGTGAGAGGTTTTCAGGGGGGGTGCGTGTCGCCCTCGGGTGCCTCCAGCGGCGAGCAGGGAAGCAGGAGGTGGCCGGCGTGTGCTCGCGCGCGGCGGCCACACACGCACTATCCTTCTGTCAAAGGAGGAAGAAGACCGGGGAGCCCCCGGTGGGCCGTGCCACTTCTGCCAGGTAAGGCCCAGGTGAGGTGCACAAGTAAGTTTCTCCCTTTTTTCTATTTTGTTTCTGTTTTCTATTTTCTATAATTTGTTTTGACTTAGTAATAATACTAAATCATTTTATTTAATTTTGTCAAATTTTGCAGGGACCTAAGGGATTAATCCAAAGCCCCTCACCAAAATTCAGAATTTTTGGACATATATTATATATATAGAAAATATATATCCAAAGCAAATAATTACTGGATTAATTCCAAATGCCCAAAATAAATACTTATGAGCTCTTAAAAATATTGGTTTGATTTTTTTGTCTCTGTCCAATATTTTCAGAGAGCAACATGAGCATTTTCTTGGACCCTTTTGGAGCAATTTTTTTAGTTGGGTCATTTCCAGAAATGATTCTGAGGGTTTCACAAATCCCATTTCAAATTTAAATGGAATTTAAACATGATGCAAACATGAAGGCTAGCCTAGGTCATACCAGAACTAGGGATGTGACAACTCGCCCCCACTCAAAAGAATCTCGTCCCGAGATTTAGGAGTTGACGGAAAGAAAGCGGGGTACTCAAGTCGAAGACGATCTTCACGCTCCCAGGTAGCTTCTCTCTCATAATGATGAGACCACTGAACCTTGAGAAAAATGATGTGATGACGTCGAGTGACAGGCTCTGCTTGATCCAGAATGCGGACGGGGTACTCTCGATAAGTGAGGTTATCTTGGAGATCAAGCGTTTTGTGGTCCACTCCGCGGATGGGATCCAAGAAGCAACGCCTGAGTTGGGAGACGTGGAAGACATCATGTACTCGAGAAAGATGTGGGGGTAGTTCCAACTGGTAGGCAACCTCTCCTCGTTTAGCGAGAATGCGAAAAGGACCAATGTAACGAGGAGCCAACTTGCCCTTGATACCGAAACGATGGGTACCCTTCAAAGGAGTAACCCGAAGATAAGCCTTGTCGCCAACTTCATAAGCCATTTCCTTATGACAACGGTCATACTGGCTCTTTTGACGAGATTGGGCTGTTTTCAAATTCTCATGAATGATGCGAACTTGTTCTTCTGCCTCCTGGATCATATCCGGTCCAAAGAATTCTCTTTCACCGGTTTCTAACCAGTTCAAAGGTGTTCGACATCTTCATCCATACAGAACCTCAAAAGGAGCTTTCTTGAGGCTGGATTGGTAGCTATTGTTATAAGCAAACTCGGCGAAGGGAAGGCACTTCTCCCAATCCATACCGAATGAGATAACACAAGCTCTAAGCATGTCTTCGAGAATTTGGTTGACCCTTTCCACCTGACCACTTGATTGAGGGTGGAAAGCGGTACTGAAGGAGAGATGGGTGCCCATGGCAATTTGGAAACTCTCCCAGAAATGAGAAGTGAAGAGACTACCATGGTCTGAATTGATCTCTAGTGGAACACCATGAAGTGAAACTATTCGAGAAATATATAAGTCAGCAAGCTGACTAGCAGTGATACTCTCTCGAACAGGTAGGAAGTGAGCCACTTTGGAAAGACGATCAATGACTACGGAGATAGCATTATTCCCTCTCTTGGTCCTGGGAAAGCCGGTGATGAAGTCCATACCAACTTTATCCCATTTCCACTTAGGAATAGCTAAAGGCTGAAGGGTGCCAGCAGGCCTTTGATGCTCTGCCTTAACGCGACGACAAACGTCAAAGTTAGCAATGAACTGAGCAATTTCTCTCTTCATCCTAGTCCACCAGAACCTCTGGCGTAGGTCCTGATACATCTTAGTACTACCGGGTTGAATCGTGAGAGGAGATTCATGAGCCTCCTTATGAATCAGTTGTCGCAGATGTTGATTCTTGGGAACCACCAAGCGATTCTCAAATAAAACAACACCTCAATCATCCATAGAGAAACATCCACCAACTCCCTTCTTAATGTTTCTCTTGATGCGGATAACACCCTTATCAAACTTCTGGTCAGTAATGATCTGATCCTCAAGTTGTAGGTTTCGCCACCAAGGTTTATAGGAATCCGTGAGGAGCAAGGTGAAGGTTGAGCTTACATAATTCCTCATGGAGAAGTTGTTGGCCCTGTTGCAACATGAGATTGTTGCAATAGGACTTACGACTTAGCGCATCAGCCATGACATTGCCCTTGCCTGGGGTGTAGGTAATCCCTAAGTCGTAAT
>NC_041380.1:489098484-489099982 GCF_002162155.2 Triticum dicoccoides
TGAGATCAACTCCAGCCAACGTCTTTGCCTAAGGTTCAAATCTGGTTGGGTGAAGATATACTTGAGACTCTGGTGATCGGTGTAAATCTCGCAACACTTACCAAGAAGGTAATGTCGCCAGGTCTTAAGTGCATAGACTACGGTTGCAAGCTCTAGATCATGTGTAGGATAATTCTCCTCATGTGGATGCAACTGTCGAGATGCATAGGCAATCACATGGCGATCTTGCATAAGAATGCAACCTAGTCCCTGTCGTGAGGCATCACAATAGATAACAAAGTCCTTAGTGAAATCCGGTGGCACAAGTATTGGAGCAGAAGTCAGGCGTCTTTTCAGTTCCTGAAAACTGCGCTCACACTGTGGGGACCACTCAAACTTTTTATCTTTCTTGAGAAGTTCCGTGAGAGGTTTGGCCACTTTGGAGAAGTTCTCAACGAAGCAGCGACAATAACTGGCTAGGCCAAGGAAACTCCTAACTTGCTTAACCGTTTCAGGCGGAGTCCAATCAAGAACGGCTTGAACTCTCTCAGGATTGAGAGCAATGCCCTTACCAGAGATCACGTGGCCTAGGTAGGGCACTTCTGGCAACCAAAATTCGCACTTGGAGAACTTGGCATAAAGGCGGTGCTCTTTGAGTTTCTCTAACACAAGTCTAAGATGTTCGGCATGCTCTTCCTCATTCTTCGAGTAAATAAGAATATCATCGAGGTAAACCACGACGAACTTATCTAAGTACTCCATGAAGATCGATTTCATCAAGCGAGAGAATGTAGCTGGAGCATTGGTTAGACCAAAGGACATGGCAGTGTACTCATACTGGCCATAACGAGTGACAAAAGCCATCTTAGGAATGTCCCCATTTCTGATCTTGATTTGGTGGTAGCCTAACCTCAAGTCCATCTTTGAAAAGACTGAGGATCCAGCGAGCTGATCATACAGGTCGTTGATCCTAGGGAGCGGATACTTGTTCTTTATCGTGACCAAATTAACGGGACGATAATCTACAACCATTCGGTCCGTACCATCCTTCTTCTTGACAAAGAGGACCGGGCAAGCCCAGGGAGAAGAACTAGGATGGATGAAACCCTTTAGCAAGGATTCATCGAGTTGCTTCTTAAGCTCAGCTAGTTCTAAGGGTGCCATCTTGTAAGGTCTCCTAGAGATTGGAGCGGTTCCTGGGATAAGATCTATGACAAACTCCACATCTCTGTCAGGTGGAATACCTGGCAGTTCCTCTAGAAAGACATCCGCAAAGTCACGGACTACCGGGATATCTTCAAGGTCAGGAAGAGGGTTGGCATTAAGAGAATAGAGTTGGCGCTTTGCAACTCTAGTAGAGACAGTGACTATCTTGCCAGTTGGGTGTTTAAGCTGAATAGACCTTGTGTAACAATCAATCTTGGCATAATGAGCTTTCATCCAGTCCATACCCAAGATGATGTTAATATCTGTAGACTTGAGGGCTATAAGTGATGCAAGGAATACAAGTCTATCAATA
>NC_041380.1:489101531-489106364 GCF_002162155.2 Triticum dicoccoides
CATGAACTCTACCAACGAAGACTGGTCGGGAGGATCCTCATCCCTACCATCTCCGTGGTTCCGACTACGAGCAACAGAACTTCGGTTAACCAACAACATCTTGAAGAACGAAACCAAGGAGAACAAGGATGGATTCAGCACCAACTATAGGATGCAGAAGGTAGCACAAGAAATTAGTATCTCTCGAACTCCTATGACAATTCCGGTAGCATAACGGTAGTAAAATGCTCAAAATGAGACATTCTGCAAAAGGCGGGGTAGCACCATACTCAACATCATCACTCAAGGTTGTGGGAAATTACTAAAAAGACTACACCGGAAGTACTCGAACTGGGATATGACTCTGATCAACCAATCCTAAGAGACTACGGAGTAGTAACACGTGATCCTGATAAACAGAAGAGAAAGCCTAGTTCCTTAACCCCGTAGGAAAGATAGGATGACTCAGATCAGAAAGCATGAGGTATAAGGAGTAAAAAGAGCCTTACGTTCCCTTCCACAATCAATTCCCCTATATAGCTAAAGAATTTCTAGACTCAACTTCGACCAGGTTGGCTTGGTAATCCTACAGGCAGTCAGGCTCTGATACCAAAGCTGTCGGGACCCCGATTCTAAGTCACACCGATCTAGCATGTAACACCTCATATCACTTTGCGGCCTCACGCACGGTATTCCCACGGGTGTCGCCTTACCATGGGTCGGGACCGCTTGTGCCTTTTGGCTCACGTATATGATAGTATCGCTAGCATCCATATGACAGAGAACCTGGGCCGACATGACTACTCGTGAACCCAAAGTGGCACTAACTTTCGGGGACAGGCATACATGAATCAACATCGAGCCTGTCGGTCAGCAGCGTGCGAATCTGGGCTGTAGCACTGGGCTAACAGGACTCCGGTGAACCGGGCTGTTGCAGGCTAGGCAAGACTCCGGATGTCACCACGTGACATTTCCCAGAAGGGACAGACACAGGAATGAAGTGAATCACATGCCGGCCAGTCTAAGTGTTCCGGAGCAGTAGTGCTGGGCTAGCAGGACTCCGGTGAACCGGGCTATAGCAGACTACCATGGCTCAGTGGAAGCACTAGACTACATTTCCCCATAAGAGAGGCTACCAAGGATAAACAACTAGGTTGTCGGATCCCACACATAGCAATACACGTCACACGTACGCATAACATGCAAGTATGTGTTGTACAACATGGCATCACAACATAACTCAAACTCATATATATAAAGGCCCAGAAGAGCCACATAGCATTAAATACAAACAGGGGTCACATGACCATCATTCAGAGTATACAAGCAACAGAAGCATTACATGTCTGAGTACAGACAACTACAAAAGAAAAAGGCTGAGAAGCCCGACTATCTACAAGTCCCTCCCAAGGGTACAAGATCGTAGCTGAGGTAACAAGCTACTCGTTGAAGTCCAAGCAGTACTACTAGTGAGACAGATGTCTCACCTGCAAAACATAATTAAAGCAAACATGAGTACAAAGGTACTCAGCAAGGCTTACATCAGATTCTATCATACATGCATTTGTATCAAGAAGGTAATGTGGGGTTTAGTTGCAGCAAGCCAGCTTTGACTCAGTGGCTATCCTGTTCTACGACAACGAGAAACTTCTTTGAGATGAGGCAGCGCACACGAGTCCACTAATCACCACATCAATACACTACTATGGATTCATCCCCGTATCCTTACGAGAAGGCCATCCATAGCACTCACACTTGTCTTGAGCATTTTAGAGTATCCACTTTAAGCTGTCTATGTACCACGTAAGCATCCAAGAAGTCCATAACCGAGGACACGACTATTCTAATAGATCATGATACCCCTGCAGGGGTGTACTTCTTCACACACGCTCTCACCACTTATCACCATATACACGTCATGTATCTCGGCAACCTTCAAGCGGAAGCCTGGCGAGGGTGTCGGCCATGACCTGACTAACCACTCAAGACTCTAGTCCAGGTTTATCGCCTATTCGGGTTCCATCTGCAAGGAGATCCGGCCGGGGTTTCGCTCATGACCCAAAACGATGTGTACAGGGTTCTCGAGCCCACCATCTGGGTGCCACTCGGTACACCGGGCCACGGTGCCTAGTCTGTCCCAAGTCCACCCTGCCGGGTGCCACTCGGTAGAAAAAATAGCACTACCTACAAACACCAGAAACTATTTGCAACTCCTGGACAGAGATCAAGTTGGTTAATAAGTCGAGAGGGGCACTTAAGCATTCCAATGTGTGGTAGTAGCTAGTCATTGGACGACATACACGGAACTCAGTGCTTAAGGACGGTTCCAGTGAGACAACCCACCATGTACTCCTACATGGCCTTTCACCGCTACCTTTACCAAATCGTGTTCACACACTTAACTCTCAGCACCAGAACATAGCATTGCACTCCAATTCATTCCCAATGAATCAAACCTAACATACTCTAAGCAATAGCAGGCAAAGCATGGTAGGAACACAACATGGCTCAATCAAATCCTACACATGCTAGTGGGTTTTAACTATTTACTGTGGCAATGACAGGTCATGCAGAGGAATGGGTTCAACTACCGCAGCATAAAGTAGCAGTTGAATCGTTGTTGTCCTAATGCAATAAATGAGAGCACGAGCGAGATAGTAGGATTGTATCGAAATGAACAAGGGGGTTTGCTTGCCTGGTAGACCAACAGGGGTCACTGCTCCTCAGACAGGTACTTATCTGGACCACTCTCCGGAGCGGGACCTATCGAGAGGGAACGGTGTCGAAAATCAAACACAAGCATATGCAACAATATGATGCATGAACATGGCATGAGTATGTGATGTTGTTTGAGTTAATGCATCTAGCATTTATTTGGTTGAAGTTCATTTGAACCAAGGGTTCAAATGCACCTCCAAATTAAGCTCTTAAATATGCCATTTATATGTTTTCATATATACAGCATGTATAGGTTGGTTTGTCATGCATGAAAATGGTACAGATGGATAGATTGAATTTTTCTGATCATTTTTCATATATAAATTATTTCAATCTGAGCTACGATGGGGGTCTACGGTGGCCTTTGGTGGCAGCAGCAGCAAGCTTGGCGGCGGCCGGAGCTTGGGTGAGCTCGGGGTCGAGGCTACAATGGCCGTGGCAATGCGGGGTTAGCACCTAGGGCTTCTACGCGGTGCGGTGAAAACATTGGACGCATGCCCGGGACCAAGTGATCATCGGAGTGTCACCGGCGTCGAGCTCGTGCGGCGGTGCGCCTCTGCTCCGGTGGAGGAGGCAGCTAGGGCTTGAAATCGGGCATGGAGTTAGGGGTAAACGAAGCAGGGGCTCACATGTAGTCAGTAGGGAGGCTCAGCAAGCTCGGGGAGGACCAGACGGCGGCGTAACGGCGATGGCGATCCGGCGGCCGTGCACGGAGAAGACGGGTCGATGGCGAGGCAGCAGGGCATCCAGCAGTGCGTGGCTCATCGGGGACAATGAGGAGGTCGTAGCGGAGCTTGCAGATACGGAGAGAGGGCGAGGGGGAGGTGGTAGCTATGACGGCGATGAGCTGCAGCGACGGCAGCGCTCGGGCGCGGGAGAAAGAGCGAGGGGGAGAGACAGAGGAAAGAGGATCGACTCGGGGAGAGAGTGAGAGGTTTTCAGGGGGTGCGTGTCACCCTCGGGTGCCTCCAGCGGCGAGTAGGGAAGCAGGAGGTGGCCGGCGTGTGCTCGCGCGCGGCGGTCACGCGCGGCTATCCTTCTGTCAAAGGAGGAAGAAGACCAGGGAGCCCCTGGTGGGCCGGGCCACTTCTGCCAGGTAAGGCCCAGGTGAGGTGCACAGGTAAGTTTCTCCCTTTTTTTCTATTTTGTTTTTGTTTTCTATTTTCTATCATTTGTTTTGACTTAGTAATAATACTAAATCATTTTATTTAATTCTGTCAAATTTTGCCGGGACCTAAGGGATTAATCCAAAGCTCACCAAAATTCAGAATTTTTGGACATATATTATATATATAGTAAATATATATCCAAAGCAAATAATTACTGGATTAATTCCAAATGCCCAAAATAAATACTTATGAGCTCTTAAAAATATTGGTTTGATTTTTTATCTCTGTCCAATATTTTCAAAGAGCAACATGAGCATATTCTTGGACCCTTTTGGAGCAATTTTTTTACTTGGGTCATTTCCAGAAATTATTCTGAGGGTTTCACAAATCCCCATTTCAAATTTAAATGGAATTTAAACATGATGCAAACATGAAGGCTAGCCTAGGTCATATCAGAACTAGGGATGTGACAGGACTCTGTTTAACATTGATTTTCTGCGATGTAAAAAACAAGCAAAAAATAACAACTGGCACTAGGCACTGGGTCAATAGGTTAGTCACAAAAATGATAAAAGTTGATATAAAATGATTGTAAAACATCCAAGAATGATAAAATAATAGCATCAACACTTCATAAATTATAGATACGTTGGAGACGTATCAACATCCCCAAGCTTAATTCCTACTTGTCCTCGAGTAGGTAAATGATAAAAGAAATAATTTATGAAGTGTGAATGCTTGCAAAGTGCATAAGTTTGATCAATGATAATTTAAATCACTTTTCCTAGCATCATAACAACAAATCTTTCTTATAAAACTTCTCATGTTAAAGTGGAAACCAATTCACATGTTAAGGTTCAAACAATGAACTCTCTTGAAAGTCAACAACCTATGTTCTCAGTCACCAAGCAATTGCAATTCAACTTATTCAACAGAGTTTAAGTAAGAGCTTCACATACTCAACCATCATATAGTCTTCTATGATTGATAACACTCACCGCATACACATGAGCAAAATGTTTCAACC
>NC_041380.1:489111065-489126925 GCF_002162155.2 Triticum dicoccoides
CGACACCCCGACCCTGACACTCCGACACCCTGACACCACACCCCGACCCCATATATATTTGTGTTGATCGGGTGTATTTTTATTATGATACACTTAAATTATATACATATTATTATGTTCATGTCAGGTATCCAAATTTTTTATGTTGTACTAATTTCGTTTACTTTTTGTCATTGCAGGTGTTGACAGGATGGTGGGCAAGGGTCCAGAGCGCCCCGATCCTCCTGCGAGCGCTACTGGGAGGGGTGGTTCCATTATTCCAGCCCAGCCCCTCCGGAGAGCGCTGCTAGATAGTATGCAGACAACTGCAGTGGGCGCTTCTTCTTCGGCTGGGAGAGGTCGGGGAAGGACGAAGAAGCCCACTAGAGGTGGACGTGGCAGCGAGAGAGGTAGGAAGGCTATTACACCTTCCTCGCCGCCACCCTCAGCTGATTCACCCGACCACAGGAGTGCTCCGTCTAACGTGGAGCCATCTCAGACTCCGGTCCATGAGCCTCTGGTCGCTGATCCTTCCCCCGACCAGACTCGAGTCGTCGATCCTTCGCCCCACATGAGTCCGGTCCCAGAGTCTTTGTCTCAGAAGACTCCGGTCATGGGGTCTTCATCCCAGAAGACTCTGGTCACGGGGTCTTCGACCCACGAGACTCCGGAGGCTAGTGGCTCAGAGGATGGTAGCGAGGACACCTTTTCAGATGATAGCTACAGCGACGACGAGCTGGTTGAGAAGGGCAAGAAGGTCTACAAGCATGGTTCTACAAAGATCCCGCCCGTGCCGACGACCCCCGACTAGAGCTGGTTGATTGCGCCTAAAGGGTTGAAGTAAGTGCATTTACTATTTTTTAACCTTTTGCCTTCATGTTCCTTCAAATTAATATCTAATGCATTGGCCTTGTCATACTGCAGGGGCTGGGTACGCCCCCGTGGTTCCCGTAGGCCCAACCAGGTCCTTGGTGTGCTTTGCCGGCAGCGCTTCCCTGGGTGGGTCACGTTGCCCGGTGAGGGTCAGGTTCCACAGCTAGCACTGACCTAGGAGCTGTACTCGGTTGCCCCGGCCTCGCCGGAGGAGAGGGTCAACGGTGTCTTGTGCGAGATGGTGGCCGACATTGTGTTCCGTCGGTTTTGGGTAATTTCTCCTTTACAGAATTAAAAATCAACACTACCTAGTGATTGTACTAATCAGTGTTGTCTTGTTTGATTGCAGACCTTCTACAGGGTTCTAGAGGGAGAGCAGGAGGCCGCGTGTATGGTTGTCGAAAACGAGTGCAAGCGCCTTCTTCAAAATTAAGGCATGAGGCTCGGGTGCAGGCCGTTCGAGACTACTACGCCTCAAAGTGTATTAAGAGGGGCAAGCAGAAGTGTCGCGGCAAGTTTCTGAGTAAGGAGAAGTACATGCAGGTAATTACCTATCCTTAAGGCCTTGAACTTAGTTTTCTTGATTTGATTCGTAGGCGTAGCGCTGAAATTTCTCTTGACTCACTTAGGTGCCCCCGAGATGGTGTGTGGATAAGATGGACTATTGGGAGGCGTTGGTGGATGCGTGGTGCTCTTCCCAATGGAAAGTCGAACACCGAAGGGCCAAGGATAAGCGCGACCAAATGGAATGTGTGCCACACCATCAAGGGAGCTCCAACCTATTTGAGTACGAGGATAACTAGGTATGTGGTTTGCTACATGATTCATGCAATTCATTCTTCATGCTAGATAGTTCATTTATGACATATTTAGATCTAAAATGACATAATAACCTTAGATAGCTCTATAAAATGACTTAATATGCTTTAGTCAGTTAAAAAATGGCATAACTACCTTCGACAGCTCAATAACGACCTAAGCTAATATTAGCTAGTTAGCTCCAAAATGACCTATTTACATAGCAATATCATTCATGCTAGCTTGAGCCCTTAACTAATAGTTTGTTCCTCTCTCTCAGGCGCACCACCACAAGAAGCCTGTGCCAGGTCTGTTCGACCTCTATGGCATGGCCCATATGGCCCCGTATAAGAAGGCCAAGCCATTCATGGAGTCTGACCTAGATGATCCAGAGAGCTTCACCAACAAGACCTCCCACCACAAGCTTGTGAAGTACAGACACGAGGGGAAGGCGAGGAAAGGGGGGGGACTTTAACCCGAGCCAGGGTCCTTTTGATACAGAGCTGGTGATAATATCTGGTGGCGGGAGGTCCCATGGCTCTCTAGCCATTGGTGATGTACTGATACGTTGTCCTAAGACTCTCCCGCAGATCAAGAAGTGCCTGAGTAGCTTTGATCCTGAGATAATGCCTCGTGCACGGCCCGCGAAGATCGCCATGGCGGTTAGTTATACGGACTCTCTCACCTTTCCTCCATTACATTGTGTGTGCATCCGTCGATGATTACAATGCTAACGAGGAGTGGTGTGTTGCAGGCTATTGTTGAGAAAGAGAGATTGAAGATGAAGGAGCTTGTGGAGGAGGCAAAAAGGGAGGCACAAAAGGAGATGGAGGACATGACGGCTAAGCTGTTGGAGGAGGAGAGGAACCGGAACAACAGCGCTAACCGGGCCCTATACGATCTCATCGTGGTATGTTTCTCGTGCATATTAGCCCAATCATGCATGTAATGTTCGCATTACTATCTAATATGACTGACTCGTGAGAACCAAATGTGCAGACCATGTGCGAGAAAAACGGCCAGGCCCCTTCGCCGATGCCCCAGATTGCTCCGGCGAACACGGTGAGTTTGATTTGAATGGTCGTTGCTTACTACTATTCACATTTCAGTTTGCAAACTTGCTAATGAGAAATTATTGGAAATGATCTTTGGTGCAGCATGGCTCCCGACAAGCATCGACCACTCCTTCTGCCAACTTCGGAAACCCGACCGTTCCTTCACCTCGTCTGGCACTGGCGCAGCCCCGACCATTCCTACACCTCTGTGATAATGGTATTTTTCTTCTTATTTAGCGTGTTTAGTCCATTTATGACATAATTTAGCCTATTTAGTCCACAAATGACATAATAAGAGGAAGAAAATCAAGGAAGAGGAAGGAAAGAAGGAATAGGAAGAAAAGAAGAAGAAGAAGAAGAAGGAGAAGAAGAAGGAGGAGGAGAAGAAGAAGAATAAGAAGGAGGAGAAGAATAAGACTAGAAGAAGATGTATTCTTCTTCTTCTTCTTCTAGTTTTCTTCTTCTTCTCCAAAATGAAGTTAGCTCTAATTTATATCAAAAATGGCATAATATGCTTAGTTAGGTCAAAAATGGCATAATTAGCTAGGTAAGCTCAAAAATGGAATTTTTCTTCTTGTTTAGCCTATTTAGTCCATTTATGACATAATTTAGCCTATTTAGTCCACAAATGACATAATAAGATGAAGAAAATCAAGGAAGAGGAAGAAAAGAAGGAATACGAAGAAAAGAAGAAGAAGAAGAAAAGAAGAAGAAGAATGCTAAAAATGGAATTTTTCTTCTTCTTCTTATTCTTCTTCTTCTAGTCTTCTTATTCTTCTTCTAGTTTTCTTCTTCTTCTTTTTCTTCTCCAAAATGAAGTAAGCTCTAAGTTATATCTCATAATATGCTTAATTAGGTCAAAAATGGCATAATTAGCTAGGTAAGCTCAAAAATGGCATTTTTCTTCTTATTTAGCCTATTTAGTCCATTTATGACACAATTTAGCCTATTTAGTCCACAAATGACATAATAAGATGAAGAAAATCCAAGAATAGGAAGAAAAGAAGGAATACGAAGAAAAGAAGAAGAAGAAAAGAAGAAGTTCTTCTTCTAGTCTTCTGCTTCTTCTTCTTCTTCTTCTAGTTTTCTTGTTCTTCTCCAAAATGAAGTTAGCTCTAAGTTATATCAAAAATGGCATAATATGCTTAATTCACTCAAAAATGGCACAATTAGCTAGGTTAGCTCCATTTTACCTAAGTATGCTTACTTCTTCTTCTTCTTCATTTTCTTCTTCTTCTTCTTCTTCTGATTCTAGTCTTCTTCTTCTAACTTTCTTGTTTCCCATTTTGCAGATTTAATTCACTATATGGAAGCTTGCATGGATGGAGTGCTTGTTTCCCTTTTCTTTTTTTCGTTTGTATCGATAAAAAATGTGGAACTTTGTTATATGGATGCATGCATGGAACAATGTGTTGGATGAACATTGTGATGTTACTGTAATATGTATGGATGGAACTCTATTTCTTATTATGTATGTATGTTGTCATGGATGGAGCTATGTGTTGGATACATCATATGTCTGTTGTGCATGTGAAAAAAAAATATGTATATCTGTGTGTGAATTCCTGTGAAATTAAATGGATTCAAATAAAAACAGGGGATATGTAGCCTCTTTGCCGTCTGCTAGCGGACGGCAAAGAGGACACATGGCAGCTACCTGTAAAACCTGGCAAACAGTGGCTGCCTATTTGGTCACTTTGCCGTCTGCTGGCGGATGGCATAGCTGGCCACGTGGCAGCTTCCCAGTACTGCCTAGCTAAGCTCTTTGCCGTCCGCTGGCAGACGACAAAGAGCACTGTTAACCCCCTAACAGCACTCACGCCACCGCACTGCCATCCGTTGTCTTTGCCGTCTGCTGGCCTTGGATGCAGATGGCAAAGAAGGCCTTTGCTGGCACGCATTCAGACGGACAGTTTTCCGTCTGTTGGCGAACGACAAAGACGTTTACCGTCCGTGATCCATGCCTTTGCCGTACGCCATGGCGGACAGCAAAGAAGCTGATTCCAGTAGTGATGCTCGCATAAAAGATAAGAATTGAAACATAAAGAGAGAATCATGAATCATAAGTTCCCCTCTCATAATAATTTTCGGTAGCATCATGAATGGATTCATCAATATAACCATCACATAAAGCATTCTTTTCATGATCCAAAAGCATAGAAAATTTATTACTCTCCATATAAGCAATTTTATTCTCATTCACAATAGTGGGAGTATCATAAGAAACTTCAATACTAAAAATTATTCCCACATTAAGCGAGTAATGCTCAGTAAAAGCATATTCGAAATTATGACAATAATTATCACTACTTTTTATAACATAAGTATCATCACAATAATCATCATAAGTAGGAGGCATGCAATCATCATAGAAAATTTGACCATTCAAAGTAAGGGGACTAAAAAGATCATCTTCATTAAGCATAGCATCCCCAAGCTTGGGACAAACATTAATTGCAGCAAATAAATTCCCAAACATGTCATTCTCATCAAACATAGCATCCCCAAGCTTGTGGCTTGGCATATCATAAGCATAACCATTCTCATCATTAATAGTATGAAAAGCACCAACGGTATAATTATTGTTATCATCATAATTTCCCAAGTTAGTGCCAAAAAGATTTCCAAGATTATAAGAAGTATCATTATCTTCCCAACCATAATCATCACAACAAGCAATAGGCATAACAAAATTATCATCAATTGCATCATCTTCCACAATTATTTTTGATTCATTTTCATGAGGCACAACAATAATAGGAGCAACATTATTTGGGAGAGATACCTTTTTACCTCTATTCTTTCTTCTTCTTCGCCACATCATGTGTGGGTTTAATTAATATTTTCAAGCTTCTTATTGATGAGATTGGTTGGATAGGAAGCTCCTCCTCGTTACCTGATTCATCATAATAAACACTAGGAGGGTATTGGGAAATATTTCCCCTTTCATTAGTACTCTATTCATATTCTATTTGTTTTCTTGACTTTAGATAGTTGGCAATATAAGGATTCTCAATGCAATTTACTGCACAAAACATATAAATTTCCTCTAGATCAAAATCAAGAAATCTATCGAGATTAAATTTTGGAATACCCTTAATTATACATTTCATTTCTTCATACCCCAAAAGAATACTAAGCACTTCATGATGCTCAAGGGTAATCAAGTTATCACAATTTTTGGACACGATTTGATCATGAAAAGATTTGCATTGGAGATTTAAATGACCATGTTCATTGCAAAGTTCACAAGGATGGAAAAAAATTAAATCTTTCAGTACAATCATCTAGCCTCTCTTGCAAATTTTTCGTTTCTAAATATTTATGATTCTTACAATATCTATCTTTCCTTTTTGGTGTGCAAATGCACTCCAAATTCACTCCGCAAAACTTGACATGCTTATAAGAACCATTTTTCTCATGACTAGTGCAATAATCATTAACATTTTGGATATTCAAAGAATTCATACTAATAACCTTGAAATCATGCTCATCATTCAAATATTTTGTGCCAAACATTTTATTGACTTCTTCTTCTAACAATTGAGCACAATTTTTTGAACCATCATTTTCAAGAAAGATATTATAAAGATGATCAATAATATGATGCAACCATAATTCCATTTTTTATATAGTTTTCTTTTATAAACCAAACTAGTGATAAAAAAGAAACTAAAATATTCAATTTCAAGATCTAAAGATATACCTTCAAGCATTCACCTCCCCGGAAACGGCGCCAGAAAAGAGCTTGATGTCTACTACGCAACTTTATTCTTGTAGACACGTGTTGGGCCTCCAAGCTAGAGTTTTGTAGGACAATAGCAATTTTCCCTCAAGTGGATGACCTAAGGTTTATCAATCCGTGAGAGGTGTAGGATGAAGATGGTCTCTCTCAAATGACCCTGCAACCAAATACAAGAAATCTCTTGTGTCCCCAACACACCCAATACAATGGCAAATTGTATAGGTGAACTAGTTCGGCGAAGAGATGGTGATAAAAGTGTAATATGGATGGTAGAAATATATATTTATAATCTGAATAAATAAAAATACAACACAAAGAAATACAAGGAGACCCCAAAGTTTCTATCAGAGAAAATATAATAAAAACATGCATCAACCCTTATGCATAGATTACCCCAATGTCACTGTGGGAATCCGCGAGTTGAATACCAAAACAGATATCAAGTGAATCAATATGATACCCATTGTCCCCTCAAGTATTCATACTGCAAGACATACATCATGTGTTCTCATATCTGAATATTCAATCCGACAAGACAAAACTTCAAAGGGTAAAGATTCATTTCATCAGAACAAGGATGTAGAGGGGAGAAACATCATATGATCCGACTATATTAACAAAGCCCAGGATACAAATCATGAGAGAGAGAGAGGGAGAGAGAGATTAAACACATAGCTACTGGTACAAACCCTCAACCCCGAGGGTGGACTACTCCCTCCTCATCGTGGTGGCCGTCGGATGAAGATGGCCACCGAAGATGATTCCCCCCTTCGACAGGGTGCCGGAACGGGTCTAGATTGGTTTTCAGTGGCTACGGAGTCTTGCGGCAGCTGAACTTCTGATCTAGGTTAACCCTGAGGGGTTTTGGAATATTTGGAACTTATAGTGCAAAGAAGGGGTATAGGAGGCCACCGAGGTGGGCACAACCCACCTAGGCGCCAGGGGGCCCTGGTGCACCCTAGTGGGTTGTGCCCCCTCGGGGCACCCCCTAGGTGCTCCTCTGGCCCATCGGGAGTCTTCTGGTCCATAAAAAATCCACAAAAAGTTTTGCGGTGTTTGGACTCCATTTAATATTGATTTTCTGCGATGTAAAAAACGAGCAAAAAATAGCAACTGGCACTAGGCACTGGGTCAATAGGTTAGTCCCAAAAAATGATATAAATTTGCTACAAAATGAGTGTAAAACATCCAATAATGATAAAATAACAGCATGAATACTTCATATATTATAGATATGTTGGAGGCATAACACATTGCTGACCGACTTAATTGTCAGCTGGGTTCCTTCCCTACGTCCTACCTAGGGATACCCATTAGTGACTCTCGGCTTTTCATGGTGGATTGACGTCCAGCTGTGACTAAGCTCCAACACCGCGTCGAACCCTGGCGGTGCCGATGGCTGTCCAAGGTGGCTCGAATAGTGCTCATGAACTCTCACTCTCTAGCATGCTCCTGTTCATCGTGAGCTTCTATAGTATCCATGAGACCCTCCATCATGATATCCCCAAGTACCAGCCGAGATTCTTCTAGCCTGGGGAGGGTGATAAGAAAAACTACCATATGGTCCACTGGCCATATTTGCAAACCCTGTGACTAGGTCAGGCTTGGGATCATGCCGTCCAAAAGCATGAACATTGCCCTACTGACTCGCTGGTTGTGGCGGATTGTGAATGGGGAGGGCGGCTTGTGGCTAGACATCATCCGGAACAAATATCTCCGGGGACAAGCACTCGCCTTCTGTCAACAGTCGGGTGGCTCGCAGTTCTAGCAGTCCATCATTCAGCTCGGTGGGTTCCGACGCCTCGACCCTGTTCTGGTTTGACAAGTGGGTTAAGGAATGTCCCTTCACCGCCCATTTCCCGGACTTGTTCTCCATCGCGGTGGAACCTAGGATCTCAGTCAAGGTGGCCCTTCTAGACTTAGGGCGCTTCGTGTTCCCGCGGCTATTTTGGCCTCCGAAACTTGCCGCCTCGCAGGACCTCCTTGAGTGCATTGCTTTCCAGTCGCCAGACATGGATCAGGCGAGTGATCGCATCTCCTGGCGCCTAGAGTCTTCGAGCCAATTCTCTAGAAAATCGCTATAACAGGTGATATGTCTCCAACGCACATATAATTTTTGATTGTTCCATGATGTTATATTATCATTCTTGGATGATTTACAATCATTTTGTAGCAACTTTATACCATTTTTTGGGACTAACCTATTGACATAGTGCCCAGTGCCAGTTGCTATTTTTTGCTTGTTTTTTACTTCATAGAATATTAGTACCAAATGGAGTCTAAACGCAACGGAACTTTTTGGAGATTTTTTTTGGACCAGAAGACACCCAGTGGGCCAAAGAAGTACTAGAGTGGAGGTTCATGGGGAGCACAACCCACCAGGGCGTGCCCCGGGGGTTGTTCTCCCCACGGAACCCCTGCAATGCCTCTTTGCCCTATAAATACTCAAATATTCCAGAAACCCTAGGGGAGTCGATGCAACACAATTCCAGCCGCCGCAAGTTCCAGAACCATGAGATCCAATCTAACACCATCACGGAGGGGTTCATCATCCTCATTGGTGCCTCTCAGATGATGCGTGAGTAGTCCACCATAGACCTACGCAGGTCCGTAGGTAGTATCTAGATGGCTTCCTCTCTCTCTTTTGATTCTCAATACAATGGTCTCTTGGAGATCTATTTGATGTAACTCTTTTTGTAGTGTGTTTGTTAGAATCCGATGAGCTTTGAGTTTATGACCATATCTATATCCATGAATATTATTTGAGTCTTCTTTGATCTCTTATATGCATGATTATTTATAGCCTCGTATTTCTTATTCGAATCTTTGGTTTAGGTAGGACAACTAGATCGATTTTTCTTGCCATGGGAAGAGGTGCTTTGTGACAGATTCAATCTTGCGGTGTTCTTTCCTAGTGACAGAAGGGGCAGCAAGACACGCATGTATCGTTGCTATTATGGATAATGAGATGGAGGCTATTCCTACATGAATAGATCTCGTCTACATCATGTCATCGTTCTTATTGCATTACTCCGTTTCTCCATGAACTTAATATATACACTAGATGCATGCTGCATAGCGGTTGATGTGTGGAGTAATAGTAGTAGATGCAGGCAGGAGTCGGTCTACTAATCTTGGATGTGATGCCTATATATTGATCATTGCCTTGGATATCATCATAATTATTCGATCTTCTATCAATTTCCCAACAGTAATTTGTTTACCCACCATGTGCTATTTCTTGAAAGAAGCCACTAGTGAAATCTATGCCCCCCGGGTCTATTCTTTATCATATTTGCTTTGAGATCTATTTTATTTGCTTTTGTTTTCAGATATATTATTCCAAAAACCCAAAAATACCTTGCTGCATTTTTATTACTTATTTTATTTTGTGTTTTATCGAGAGCTATTTATCTAATCTACCACAAATATTCTCCCGTCAACTTGACAATTTCTGGCGCCGTTACCCGAGTAGGGATTGACAACCCCTCATACGCGTCAGGTTGCAAGTATTTGTTCTTTGTGTGCAGGTATCATTTACATAGTGTTTCTTGGTTCTCCTACTGGATTGATACCTTGGTTTCAAAACTGGGGGAAATACCTACCGTAGATGTACTGCATCATCCCTTCCTCTTTGGGGAAATACCGACGTAGTTTCAAGCGACATCAAAAGGAATTTCTAGCGTTGTTGTCGGGGACACATCATCAACATCTATTAGGTTCCTAATCACAAATCTCATATCCTTGCAATTTATAATTTTTTTCCATTTGCCTCGTTTTCATCTCCCCGACTTCACAAAAAATTGTCGTTTTATTCGCCCTCTTTTCCGTTCGCCATTTTCTCGTCAGATCTGTTTGCAATCTTGCATGCTTTGATGTTATGGCTAGTTCTTACTCTAATTTTAAACAAAGGGGAGGGGAGAATCTAAAAGATGCTTGGTTTAGACTTTGCAATGCTCATAATAGATCTATTCGTAAGCAATCTACCGTTGTTCTTCTTCGCAGTTTTTATGTGGGCATAACCACTTGGTATAGATTCGTCCTTGATACAATTACCGATGGGAATTTCTTGATGTATCCATATTTGGATGCTTTTAATGCCATGGGATATCTAGTGGGTGCACCACCTATCAATATTAATGAAACAATCCTAACATGTTATGCAAAGATTAGATGCTATTAAGAAGAAGATTTTCACCTTAGAGCAAATTGAAAACTTGGATACAAAGATGCAGAATCTTGATAATAAATTTGTGTCAAAAGTAGGCGATGTTCTTAAATTACTAAGGGAGAAGGAAACCGTATTAACGAAAGAATTGGAGAAAGTCCTTCTCGGATTGATAAGTTGGAAGAATTTTTTAGTAACTTAAGCTCGGCCTTTTCTTCTGTTAAAACTATTGAAAAAGCTCCCGTAAAAATTTGCAAGTCTACTCAAGTCACTAGTAACAAAGGTGCCACTTCTAATAGCAACAAAGAGGATCTTAAAATGATTACTGTCCATCCCAATTTTGTTGAAGTAGTGAAAGGCCCTACTTGCAAGAATGAATTCTTCAATCTTACTCCTAGAAGTATTATTATCGAAAATATGGATGCTAAATCTTTGAAGAATATTGGTTGTGTGATTGATGAATTGGAAACTAAAGATGACAATACTTAAATATATGCATTATGCCTAGCTAGGGGCATAAAATGATAGTGCTTGTTGGGAGGTAACCCAATGAATAAATTTTATTTTTTCTTTCTGTTCTCGAGTGATTACACAAATATGCTACTGTTATGATTGTGTTTTTATGTTTTAGTTAGTGTTTGTGCCAAGTAAAGCCTTTGGGATCATGTTGGGTGATAGTTGATTTGATCTTGTTGAAAAACAAAAACTTTTGCGCCTAGTAGCAGAATTGTTTAAAATCACAGAAATGTGATAAAATTCTAATTTTTTACACAAGGTTGATATACAAGTTTCCTACATTTTCCTAAGTTTTTAGAACTTTTGGAGGTAAAGAAGTATACGAAGTTTTTAGATTACTATAGACTGTTCTGTTTTTGACAGATTCTGTTTTGTTTGCGTTGTGTGCTTATTTTGATGAATCTATGGATTGTATCGTGGGGTATAGGCCATGGTAAAGTTAGAATACAATATTATAATGCAAAAATAAAATATGAATGGGTTTGCAATAGTACTTAAAGTGGTGATTTTCTTTGTTATACTAACAAATCTCATGAAGGTTTTGTTAAGTTTTGTGTGCTTGAAGTTTTCAAGTTTTGGGTGAGATCACAATGGATGAAGGAATAAGGAGTGAAAAGAGCCTAAGATTGGGGATGCCCAATGGCACCCCAAGTTATTATTCAAGGATAAGCAAGCAACTAAGCTTAGGGATGCCCCGGAAGTCATCCCCTCTTTCTTCTAACGACCATCGGTATTTTACTTGGAGCTATATTTTTATTGGTCACATATCATGAGTTTTGCTTGGAGCGTCTTGTATTACATGAGTCTTTGCTTGTTTTTATTTTTAGTTTCTGTCATCTATCCTTGCTGGACACACCTCTTTGAGAGAGCCAAAATTATGCTATGATTTGTTAGAATTGCTTTTTATGCTTCACTTAAATTTTTGAGCTATGGAATTGCTCTAGTGCTTTACTTATATCTTTTTGAGCACCGTGTGCTTTAATATTTTTAAAGAAATGCTCTCATGCTTAACTTACATTTATTTGAGAGTTAGTAATTTTTTGAAGAAACTCTCTCATCCTTCACTTATATTATTTGGAGAGAAGAATTTTTTTGTACTCATGTTCTTCACTTAAATTTATTTGAGCTTATCAAAAGCAACATATGAAACTAGTCCCAAAGTGACATGTATTCAAGAGGGGTATAATAAAAACTTTCACGAAGAGCATTTGACTTGATTCTTTGTAATAGTTTTGATATATGATGATAGTGATATGTGAGTCATGTTGGTGAGTAATTGTGCTTTAGTAAGAATATTGGTGTTAAGGTTTGTGATTCCCTATGAAAGCATGAAAGTCAATAGTTATTCAATTAAATTACATTGTACATATGGTGCATTATTCGGTGTTAGTTATACTTAATGCTCGCTTATGTGATTGTTCGTTTCTTGGTTAGTTGCCTCTCAATCTATTTACTAGCCTCCACTTGTACTAAGTAGAAATACTAATTGTGCATCCAAAATCTTTAAACCCAGTTTTGCCATATGAGTCCACCATACCTACCTATATGCGGTATTTCCGTGCTGTTATAGACAAATTTGTACGTGCCATCTCTAATTTTCAAAATTAATTTCCTTTTTGTGTGCTCGCACCGCTCATGAAGTGGCAGGGGGTGGCCAATATTTTCCATGCTAGATGTGTTATTATCAAGATGAGTGTTTATTCACTTGTCATTGCACGAGAGTATGACGGTAATAGGGATGCCCAATCACGAAATGAAAAAGAAATTTACTTTATGTTGTCAAATAATAAATTCCTTGGAAAGTGTTGGTATGGAAGGCACCCATGGATACGGCTAGCCATGGATTGTGAAAGAGGTGAAAAAAGGAATAAAATTTATTTTCTGTTTGGGAACCGCCTATGATATATCTAGTATGAAAAGTGTTGGGAATTATTCGGTCATTTTCGTTGACGGGAAAAGTATGCCTCTCGAAATTTTTTATCTCTCAATTTTTGCTTTGAGCTCTGGCACCTCTATGAATCCCTACTTCCCTCTGCGAAGGGCCTATCTATTTACTTTATGCAATTTTTATTTTTATTTGATTAAAACCTCTCTTATAAAGCACAAACTAGGGAGCACTATGATCATACTTGAGCATTGGATGTAGCTAATATGCGAGTGTGTTTCATAAATGGACCAATTATTGAGCATGATGGGGTAGGAATAACTTTCTTTAGTGTTGATATTTTGAAAGACATGGTTGTTGTTGATATGCTTGAGTATTGAAATCTTCATGTCAAAACTAGACTATTGTTTTGAACCATATAAAAGTCCAAATGTCCATGCTACAAAATAAAAGAATATGTGATGAACATGTTAGGAAACATTCCACATCAAAAAATTTGTTTTTATCATTTACCTACTCGAGGATGAGTAGGAATTAAGTTTGGGGATGCTAATAGGTATCCAACGTATCTATAATTTTTGATTGTTCCATGCTGTTATATTATCATTCTTGGATGTTTTAGAATCATTTATATCATTTTTGGGACTAACCTATTGACATAGTGCCCAGTGCCAGTTGCTGTTTTTCACTTGTATTTTTACTTCACATAATATCAGTACCAAATGGAGTCCAAACGCAGCAAAACTTTTTGGAGATTTTTTCTGGACCAGAAGACACCTAGTGGGCCAAAGAAGTACCAGAGGGGAGGCCCGTGGGGAGCACAACCCACTAGGGCGCGCCCAGGGTGGTTGTGCCTTTCATAGAGCCCCCTGCACTGCCTCTTCGCCCTATAAATACCCAAATATTCCAGAAACCCTAGGGGAGTCGACGAAACACAATTCTAGCCACCGCAAGTTCCAGAACAACGAGATCGAATATAACACCATCACAGAGGGGTTCATCATTCTCATTGGTGCCTCTCTGATGATGCGTGAGTAGTCCAGCATAGACCTACGGGTCCATAGGCAATAGCTAGATGGCTTCCTCTCTCTCTTTTGATTCTCAATACAATGGTCTTTTGGAGATCTATTTGATGTAACTCTTTTTGCGGTGTGTTTGTTGGGATCCAATGAACTTTGAGTTTATGATCAGATCTATGTCCATGAATATTATTTGAGTCTTCTTTGATCTCATATGCATGATTATTTATATCCTTGTATTTCTTCTTCGAATCTTTGGTTTAGTTAGGCCAACTAGATCGATATTTATACCTCTTTGTGATGGTATTGAGTTTATTTGAACTAGCATGTCCATTGGTTTGGTTAGTATAATTTATTAGCGAATCAATTATAAAATAACCAAAAGCTTTTCTGATGAATTTGCTCTAGCATTGGTCTCTACAATTACACGGCATTATGATGAAAGCTAAAGCTAACAGTTGGAAGTCGCTAAATGGTTCCACACCAAGGGTCCTAGAACACAAAAGCATATTCAGTAACACAATACCAGCCATGAAACACCTGCTTTACATGTGTCACATCTGCAGACTACACAATCACACAAGAATCCAATGTGGGTACCATTTACCAAGAACATTTCTTTCTAGATACGGTCATAACATATTTCTCAAGGATGAAGTGCTAGATGCATTTTATCCAAACCCCCAAAATTCTCTTCTCCCAAATCTCTTGTTGTACCCAAAGGATGAACACGGTCACATTCAGCGGCCCCGGCCAATATGCAGCCTGATTTTACCACCGGATAGACTGCAGTGCCATGCCATCTAGACGTCCCTCCCCGGCCACTTCCAGTAACCAGGCTCATTCAATGCTGAGATATCCACCTCCAGATACCCACATACCTAAACGGCCACGAGCAGCGAGCAGCAAGGTCATGTTTCATGTTGGCACTATGGGTGCGGAGGATTTCCCCGCCGAGGGCGCGGGATCCCACAACATCTACGATGACTGCAAATTCAATGTTTAGATCAATTTCTGGTCGCCCCAATTACTTTATTTTATGGAGATGACATTGCTATAAAAATGAATTTGTAGGCAATAATGGTGATTGTGGTAACATCTAGATTATGATTCACTATTCCGATTGATACATTTGTAGCCTTGGATTTCGCTATGTGTCGTCCAAGTGCCCCTCTCCCCTCTTGGCCATGGCAATTGTTGAACGCATCCGTATCTGATTATTCCAGTGCCTATGCCTTTTAGTCCAAACCATCATTGTTGCCAAACTTGCAAGATCATGACAAACTAGAAAGTCTTCCAGCAGAACAAAGACCGAAGGCCAAGTTCACTAAGAGAAAAACGGTCCGGTCTCTTCTTTAAGACGAGTTGTAGACCATGTTTGAGGTTTCCAGCAGCTCCAATGGTGCCTCCGCGCCTTCGATGATTCGGGGATAGGAGTGCTCGTGCCCGGATCAAGGTATGGCGGGTGCCATAGCTCGCCAGAAAAGCTCTGCCGCAAGCTGATAACCCACAAGTATAGGGGATCACAACAGTTTTCGTAGGTAGAGTATTCAACCCAAATTTATAGATTCGACACAAGGGGATCCAAAGAATATTTGAAGGTATTAGCAACTGAGTTGTCAATTCAACCACACCTGGAGATTAATTATCTGCAGCAAAGTGATCGGTAGCAAAGTAGTTTGATAGTTTTGATAGTAGTGACAGCAACAATAGTAACAGTAACAGTGATAGCAATAATTTTGTAGCAAGCGTAACAATGATGTTAGCAGTAGTAACTTAGTAGAAACAATATAAGATAAATTCGTAGGCATTGGATCAGTGA
>NC_041380.1:489126935-489138131 GCF_002162155.2 Triticum dicoccoides
TCGTTGGATGATATTCATCATGTGACAGTTATAACCTAGGGCTATTCGACACTAGCTCCAGTTCATCGATATAATGTAGGCATGTATTCCGTAAATAGTCATACGTGCTTTATTAAAAGAACTTGCATGGCATCTTTTGTCCTACCCTCCCGTGGCAGCGGGGTCCATATTGGAAACTAAGGGATATTAAGGCCTCCTTTTAATAGAGAACCGGAACAAAGCATTAACACATAGTGAATACATGAAGTCCTCAAACTACGGTAATCACCGGAAGAAGTCCCAGTTATTGTCACTCCGGGGTTACCACATCATAACACGTAGTAGGTGACTATAACTTGCAAGATCGGATCTAGAACATGGATATAATGATGATAACATAAACGGTTCAGATATGAAATCATGGCACCTGTAACACCCCAAAAATTTAACTAGGTTTTAGTTATTAAAATTTTGCCAAGAGTTTAAAATTTTTGCCTGCAAGAATATCCCTGTTGATTTCAAAACTTTTCTTTTAATATTAAGAAATTTTTCCCAAGTGGATCCTTCCAAAATATATTGGACTTATTTTCCCTCTCTTTTAAATAAACATCTCTCAATCAGGAAATTTATTTATAAAATTATTTTCACCCTGAGCTTTATTCATTAAATGACTTGTTTTAAAATTTGGAGCTCTATTTGAACTACAACCATTGGATAAATTCACTTAAAATTCCCACAAAATTTGGAGATGTCATGTGATGTTATTCAATAACATTTGTGCAAAAATATCTTTTATTTATGTAATAATTTGAGCTCTGCATCAATTTTTTCTTCTCTGGTCCAGAGAGCAATTTTGCACTACAACCCTTTTAAATAATTCTTTCTAGCCTCCACCAAAATTATGGGATATTGGTAGTAGCATATGATTCAACATTATGCAAAAACCTAGTGCTGTTCTTTGAAAATTTTGAGTGAATCAACCTCTTTTTCATTCTGGTCCAGCCTTGTGTACATAATCTGGAGTACGTATTGAACTGTGTCTCCTGTGGGGGACGTCAAAACGACGCCAGCCCCTAGTCCGGCCAACATCTTGGAGCCGTCGAAATGCATGATCCAATTTGAATATGTGCCGTACTCTTTAGGGAGTTCGGCCTCCGTCCATTCTGCGACAAAGTCGGCCAAAACTTGCGACTTGATGGCTCGCCGTGGCTTATAAGTTATGTCGAATGGGAGGAGCTCAATGGCCCATTTTGCAATCTGGCCTGTTGCGTCACGGTTGTTTATAATATCGTTAAGTGGTACTTCCGAGGCTACTGTTATTGAACACTCTTGAAAGTAGTGTCGTAGCTTCCGGGATGCCATGAATACGGTGTACGCAATCTTTTGATAATGCGGGTACCGTGATTTGCACGGAGTGAGGACAGTGGACACATAATAGACCGGCTTTGAAGGGGGAATTTGTGTCCGTCCGTTTCTCGTTCGACGACGAGCACTGCGCTTACAACCTGATGTATTGCTGCAATGTACAATAGCATTGGTTCGCCAATGTTTGGCGTGGCCAGGACTGTGTTTGTTGCCAGTATGGCTTTTATTTCGTCGATTCCGGCTGTGGCTGCATCCGTACATTCGAAGTGTTCGTTGCGCCGAAGGAGGCGGTAAAGGGGTAGGGCCTTTTCTCCCATGCGGGAGATAAAGCAGCTTAGAGCCGCCACGCATCCGGTTAACTTTTGTATTTGTTTGAGGTCCTTTGGGATATCCATTTGTGACAGAGCTCGGATCTTGGCTGGATTTGCTTCAATTCCTCTATCGGATACAATGAAGCCCAAGAGCTTTCCGGCTGGAACGCCGAAAACGCATTTTTCCGGGTTGAGCTTGATGTCGTATGTTCGAAGGTTATCAAATGTGAGCCTCAAGTCGTCTACTAGAGATTCGACATGTCTTGTTTTGACGACCACATCATCTAGTTATGCCTCCACTGTTTTGCCGATCCGGTTTGCCAGACATGTCTGAATCATGCGCTGATATGTTGCGCCAGCGTTTTTGAGCCTGAAGGGCATTGTGTTGAAGCAGAATGGGTCGTATGGTGTGATAAATGCCGTTGCGGCTTGGTCTGATTCTGCCATCTTGATTTGATGGTAGCCGGAATATGCATCGAGGAAACACAACGAATCGTGTCCTGCGGTAGCGTCGATAATTTGATCGATGCGGGGGAGGGGGAAGGGATCCTTTGGGCAAGCCTTGTTAAGGTCTTTAAAATCAACGCACAGGCGCCAGGATTTGTCCTTCTTTGGTACCATCACCAGGTTTGCCAGCCAGTCCGGATGTTTTATATCTCTGATGAATCCGGCCTCCAATAGCTTTGCTAGCTCCTCTCCCATGGCCTATCTCTTAGGTTCGGAAAAACGCCGAAGAGCTTGTTTGACAGGTTTGAATCCTTTTAGGATATTTAAGCTGTGCTCGGCCAGCCTGCGTGGGATTCCTGGCATGTCTGAAGGGTGCCAGGCGAAAATGTCCCAGTTCTCTCGTAGGAACTCTCGCAGTGCGGCGTCTACATCAGGGTTTAACTGTGCCCCGATGGAAGCTGTTTTATTGGGGTCCGTTGGATGGACCTGGAATTTGACTATTTCGTCCGCCGGTTTAAAGGAGGTGGACTTGGATCTTTTTCCAAGTACCACATCGTCCCTATTCACCATGGAGCGCAGCGCAGTCAGTTCCTCAGCCGCGAGGGCTTCGGATAGTGCCTCGAGGGCCAGTGCGGCTGTCTTGTTTTCGGCGCGGAGTACTATGTCCGGATCACTAGCGTGAGTGATGATCCCGTTAGGCACGGGCATCTTGAGCTTCATGTACCCGTAATGGGGTATTGCTTGGAAGATTGTAAACGCTTCCCGCCCTAGCAGAGCGTGATAACCGCTGCTGAATGGAGCCACATGGAACGTGACCTCTTCGGACCTGTAATTATCCGGCGTGCCGAACACCACATCTAGTGTGATTTTTCCTGTACAGCGCGCTTCCCGACTGGGGATTATTCCTCTAAAGGTTGTGCTGCTTCGCTCAATGCGGTTTCAGTCTATTTGCATTTTTTGAAGGGTTTCCTCATAAATGAGGTTCAATCCGCTGCCGCCGTCCATGAGTACCTTGGTAAGACGAAAGCCGTCCACTATTGGACTGAGGACCAATGCGGCTGGTGCTCGGGCTGTTCGGAATTTAGGTTCATCACTGGCGTTAAAGGTAATAGCGTGTCACTCCATGGGTTTATTGTTGCTACTTGGTAGACTTCGGCAAGGCTGCGGAGTGTCCTTTTTCGCATATTATTTGATGCGAAAGTCTCGAAGACTGTTAATACCGTATTGGTGTCTCTGGGGTGGCTTTCTGTGGCCTCTGGAATTAGGAGATCTTCGCCAATTTTGGCCACCTGCCGGAGTATCCAACATGCTCTAAGGCTGTGAGTTGGTGTGGCATCCTCTGTACTATGAATTTTACAGGGTCCATTAAGCCATCCTTCCAGTACGGTTCCATGCCCTGTAGAGGGTTTTTGCTTTTTGGTGTTTGACCCGGGTGTCTGGCGATGATGCACCCTTTTATTTCGAACTGAGTTTGTATTCAGGGCCGGATCATCCCAAAATTTTATTTCGGTTTTCCAGGCGCTTTCCATTGCACAGTACTTTCGTACAATGGATGCCAAGTCAGCGAAGCGTGTAATATCACGACGACTTATGGCGTTGAGGATTCCCTTGTCCATGCAATTATTGCAGAAGATTGAGATTGTGTCTTCCTCGCGGCAGTCCCTTATCCCGTTCCTAACCAGGAGGAATCTGGCCCAGTAATGATGTACTGTTTCTTCGAGCTCTTGCCTGATTTGGGATAGATCACTTATGTTCGGGTGGGTGGGTGGAATTAAATCCGAAGCCTCACCCAATCTGAGGCTCAGAGGCCGAGGAATTTCCGAACTCAAAAATTTGGATTCCTGGTTGTTGTCCAATGAATCCAGCCCATCGCCTGACTCTAAGTTCAGGTCTTGAGTGATATCCTCCCCTCCGCGGGTATCCGGCTCGGAGGGATCGGGAATCCAGACGTGGCTAGTCCTTAAGATAGATGAAGGGTCGCCGCACTGTCCCTCTACCACGGCAACGTGATGGGTGACTTGGGGAGAGTTAATCTCTCTCAGATCGGGTTTAGGCCCAATCTGGTCATAATCCATAGCGACTCCCAGGGTGGCGATGTGATCCAAGAGCTCTTTTATGGAGGAGAGCTCCATTGGATCTAACTGCTCGGCGAGTTCCGAGCTGACATGAAGATTGTTTTCGATGGCTCGAGAGGTCATCGTCGGCGCAGAAGCCAAACAGGCGGTCATAAGAAAACCACCTAGCCGGAGGGTTTGGCCGACAGCCAAAGCTCCCTTAGCAACGGTGCCGTCTTTAAAGATGGGGCGAGGCATCCTTCCCGATGGCGACAACACAGAGGAACTCTCAATGAAAGCACCAATGTCGGTGTCAAAACCGGCGGATCTCGGGTAGGGGGTCCCGAACTGTGCTTCTAGGCCGGATGGTAATAGGAGGCAAGGGACACGAAGTTTTACCCAGGTTCGGGCCCTCTTGATGGAGGTAAAACCCTACGCCCTGCTTGATTAATATTGATGATATGGGTAGTACAAGAGTAGATCTACCACGAGATCGGAGAGGCTAAACCCTAGAAGCTAGCCTATGGTATGATTGTTGTTCTGTATGTTGGCCTACGGACTAAAACCCTCCGGTTTATATAGACACCAGAGAGGGTTAGGGTTACATAGAGTCGGTTACAATGGCAGGAGATCTACATATCCGTATCGCCAAGCTTGCCTTCCACACCAAGGAAAGTCCCTTCCGGACACGGGACGAAGTCTTCAATATTGTATCTTCATACTCCAGGAGTCCGGCGGAAGGTATAGTCCGGCTATCCGAACACCCCCTAATCCAGGACTCCCTCACTCACGAAAAGCCTCAGTGAAATCTCTCCAGGTGGTTATCTGGCCAGCTGGAAGCATAGCCTCATAGTTCTGCCACCAAAGACTAGCAGGACCTTCCAGGTGATAAGCAGCATAGGTGACCTTGTCACTTTCAGCTACGTTCGCAGAACGCAACTTGTGTGTGATACTACGGAGCCAGTCATCTGCATCGAGTGGTTCAATGGAATGATGGCAGGTAGGTGGTTTCAGACCAATGAAATCATAGATGGTCGCTGACTCTTTGCACTGATGGGAGGTGTTCTCCTCAATACGTGCTAACAAGCGGTTAGTCTCTCACTTGTTCTTCTCCATCTCTAACATGAACTCTGCCAACGAAGACTAGTCGGGAGGATCCTCATCCCTACCATCTCCGTGGTTCCGACTACGAGCAACAGAACTTCGGCTAACCGGCAACATCCTGAAGAACGAAACCAAGGAGAACAAGGATGGATTCAGCACCAACTATAGGATGCAGAAGGTAGCACAAAAAATTAGTATCTCTCGAACTCCTAGGACAATTCCGGCAGCATAACGGCAGTAAAATGCTCGAAATGAGACATTCTGCAAAATGCAGGGTAGCACCATACTCAACATCATCACTCAAGGTTCTGGGAAATTACTAAAAAGACTACACCGGAAGTACTCGAACTGGGATATGAATCTGATCAACCAATCCTAAGAGACTATGGAGTAGTAACACGTGATCCTGATAGACAGAAGAGAAAGCCTAGTTCCTTAACCCCGTAGGAAAGATAGGATGACTCAGATCAGAAGGCATGAGGTATAAGGAGTAAAAAGGGCCTTACGTTCCCTTCCACAATCAATTCCCCTATATAGCTAAAGAATTTGTAGACTCAACTTCGACCAGGTTGGCTTGGTAATCCTACAGGCAGTCAGGCTCTGATACCAAAGCTGTCGGGACCCCGATTCTAAGTCACACCAATCTAGCATGTAACACCTCATATCACTTTGTGGCCTCACGCACGGTATTCCCACGGGTGTCGCCTTACCATGGGTCGGGACCGTTTGCGCCTTTTGGCTCACGCATATGATAGTATCGCTAGCATCCATATGACAGAGAACCCGGGCCGAAATGACTAGTCGTGAACCCAAAGTGGCACTAACTTATGGGGACATGCATACATGAATCAACATCGAGCATGTCGGACAGCAGCGTGCGAATCCGGGCTGTAGCACTGGGCTAACAAGACTCCGATGAACCGGGCTGTAGCAGGCTAGGCAGGACTCCGGATGTCACCGCGTGACATTTCCCAAAAGGGAAAGACACAGGAACGAAGTGAATCACATGCCGGCCAGTCTAAGTGTTCCGGAGCAGTAGTGCTGGGCTAGAAGGACTCTGGTGAACCTGGCTGTAGCAGACTACCATGGCTCAGTGGAAGCACTAGACTACATTTCCCCATAAGAGAGGCTACCAAGGATAAACAACTAGGTTGTCGGATCCCACACATAGCAATACACGTCACACGTACGCATAATATGCAAGTATGTGTTGTACAACATGGCATCACAATATAACTCAAACTCATATAGATAAAGGCCCAGAAGAGCCACATAGCATTAAATACAAACAGGGGTCACATGACCCATCATTCAGAGCATACAAGCAACGGAAGCATTACATGTCTGAGTACAGAAAACTACAAAAGAAAAAGGCTGAGAAGTCTGACTATCTACAAGTCCCTCCCAAGGGTACAAGATCGTAGCTGAGGTAACAAGCTACTCATCAAAGTCCAAGCGGTACTACTAGTGAGACAGATGTCTCACCTGCAAAACATAATTAAAGCAAACGTGAGTAAAAAGGTACTCAGCAAGCCTTACATCAGATCCTATCATACATGCATTTGTATCAAGAAGGCAATGTGGGGTTTAGTTGCAGCAAGCCAGCTTTGACTCAGTGGCTATCCTGTTCTACGACAATGAGAAACTTCTTTGAGATGAGGCAGCGCACACGAGTCCACTAATCACCACATCAATACACTACTATGGATTCATCCCCGTCTCCTTACGAGAAGGCCATCCATAGCACTCACACTTGTCTTGAGCATTTTAGAGTATCCACTTTAAGTTGTCTATGTACCACGTAAGCATCCAAGAAGTCCATAACCAAGGACACGGCTATTCGAATAGATCATGATAACCCTGCAGGGGTGTACTTCTTCACACACGCTCTCACCACTTATCACCATGTACACGTCATGTATCTCGGCAACCTTCAAGTGGAAGCCTGGCGAGGGTGTCGGCCACGACCTGACTAACCACTCAAGACTCTAGTCCAGGTTTATCGCCTATTCGGGTTCCATCCGTGAGGAGATCCGGCCGGGGTTTCGCTCACGGCCCCAAACGATGTGTATAGGGTTCCCGATCCCACCATCTGGGTGCCACTCGGTACACCGGGCCATGGTGCCTAGTCTGTCCCAAGTCCACCCTGCCGGATGCCACTCGGTAGAAAAAATAGCACTACCTACAAACACCAGAAACTATTTGCAACTCCTGGACAGAGATCAAGTTGGTTAATAAGTCGAGAGGGACACTTAAGCATTCCAATGTGTGGTAGTAGCTAGTCATTGGACAACATACACGGAACTCAGTGCTTAAGGACGGTTCCAGTGAGACAACCCACCATGTACTCCTACATGGCCTCTCACCGCTACCTTTACCAAATCGTGTTCACACACTAAACTCTCAGCATCAGAACATAGCATTGCACTCCAATTCATTCCCAATGAATCAAACCTGACATACTCTAAGCAATAGCAGGCAAAGCATGGTAGGAACACAACATGGCTCAATCAACTCCTACACATGCTAGTGGGTTTTAACTATTTACTGTGGCAATGACATGTCATGCAGAGGAATGGGTTCAACTACCGCAGCATAAAGTAGCAGTTGAATCGTTGTTGTCCTAATGCAATAAATGAGAGAAGGAGCGAGAGAGTAGGATTGTATCGAAATGAACAAGGGGGTTTGCTTGCCTGGTAGATCAATAGGGGTCAAACCTCAGACAGGTACTTATCTGGACCACTCTCCGGAGCGGGACCTATCGAGAGGGAACGGTGTCGAAAATCAAACACAAGCATATGCAACAATATGATGCGTGAACATGGCATCAGTATGTGATGTTGTTTGAGTTAATGCATCTAGCATTTATTTGGTTGAAGTCCATTTGAACCAAGGGTTCAAATGCAACTCCAAATTAAGCTCTTAAATATGCCATTTATATGTTTTCATATATACAACATGTATAGGTTGGTTTGTCATGCATGAAAATTGTACAGATGGATAGATTGAAGTTTTCTGATCATTTTTCATATATAAATTATTTCAATCTGAGCTACAGTTGAATTTCTATGAATTTTTGAAGTTTATAACATTTTCTGAATTTTCCCGATTTATTTTAAATCCAGAAAACCATTACTGCGTCAGCACTACGTCATGCCTGCGTCAGCAGGTCAACGGTGCTGACCAGGTCAAACCTGACATGTGGGGTCCACACGTCAGTGTCACAGGTTAAACAGGGGGGTTATTTTCTAATTTAACTAAAAGATTAAGGCGGCTGGGCCCACTGCCAGTGTCACTAATGGGGGGGATTAGTCCTAAACTAATCTTGCCACGTCAGCGTCACCGGATTAAGCACCGGCGACCACATCTCGCGGCGGAGGCTCGCCGGAGTTGCTCGGGCTCGCGCTAAAGGCGGCGGTTTGCGATGCGGTTGGCCTCTATGGCCAGCTGGAGCTCGTGCGCACCTAATGGAGCAGGCATGGGGGGGGGGGCTACGGTGGCCTGTGGTGGCGGCAGCAGCAAGCTTGGCGGCGGCCGGAGCTTGGGTGAGCTCGGGGTCGAGGCTACAACGGCCGTGGCGATGCGGGGTTAGCACCTAGGGCTTCTACGTGGTGCGGCGAAAACATTGGACGCATGCCCGGGACCAAGTGATCACCGGAGTGTCGCCGGCGTTGAGCTCGTGCGGCAGTGCGTCTCGACTTCGGTGGAGGAGGCAGCTAGAGCTCGAAATCGGGCATGGAGTTAGGGGTAAACGAAGCAGGGGCTCACATGGAGTCGATAGGGAGGCTCAGCAAGCTCGGGGAGGACCAGACGGCAGCGTAACAGCGATGGCAATCCGGCGGCCGTGCGCAGAGAAGAAGCGTCGATGGCGAGGCAGCAGGGCGTCCGGCGGTGTGTGGCTCATCGGGGACAAAGAGGAGGTCGTAGCGGAGCTTGCAAACACGGAGAGAGGGCGAGGGGGAGGCGGTAGCTACGACGGTGACGAGCTGCAGCGACAGCAGTGCTCGGGCGTGGGAGAAAGAGCGAGGGGGAGAGACAGAGGAAAGGGGAACGACTCGGGGAGAGAGTGAGAGGTTTTCAGGGGGGGTGCGTGTCGCCCTCGGGTGCCTCCAGCGGCGAGCAGGGAAGCAGGAGGTGGCCGGCGTGTGCTCGCGCGCGGCGGCCACACACGCACTGTCCTTCTGTCAAAGGAGGAAGAAGACCGGGGAGCCCCCGGTGGGCCGTGCCACTTCTGCCAGGTAAGGCCCAGGTGAGGTGCACAAGTAAGTTTCTCCCTTTTTTCTATTTTGTTTCTGTTTTCTATTTTCTATCATTTGTTTTGACTTAGTAATAATACTAAATCATTTTATTTAATTTTGTCAAATTTTGCAGGGACCTAAGGGATTAATCCAAAGCCCCTCACCAAAATTCAGAATTTTTGGACATATATTATATATATAGAAAATATATATCCAAAGCAAATAATTACTGGATTAATTCCAAATGCCCAAAATAAATACTTATGAGCTCTTAAAAATATTGGTTTGATTTTTTAGTCTCTGTCCAATATTTTCAGAGAGCAACATGAGCATTTTCTTGGACCCTTTTGGAGCAATTTTTTTAGTTGGGTCATTTCCAGAAATGATTCTGAGGGTTTCACAAATCCCATTTCAAATTTAAATGGAATTTAAACATGATGCAAACATGAAGGCTAGCCTAGGTCATACCAGAACTAGGGATGTGACAACTCGCCCCCACTCAAAAGAATCTCGTCCCGAGATTTAGGAGTTGACGGAAAGAAAGCGGGGTACTCAAGTCGAAGACGATCTTCACGCTCCCAGGTAGCTTCTCTCTCATAATGATGAGACCACTGAACCTTGAGAAAAATGATGTGATGACGTCGAGTGACAGGCTCTGCTTGATCCAGAATGCGGACGGGGTACTCTCGATAAGTGAGGTTATCTTGGAGATCAAGCGTTTTGTGGTCCACTCCGCAGATGGGATCCAAGAAGCAACGCCTGAGTTGGGAGACGTGGAAGACATCATGTACTCGAGAAAGATGTGGGGGTAGTTCCAACTGGTAGGCAACCTCTCCTCGTTTAGCAAGAATGCGAAAAGGACCAATGTAACGAGGAGCCAACTTGCCCTTGATACCGAAACGATGGGTACCCTTCAAAGGAGTAACCCGAAGATAAGCCTTGTCGCCAACTTCATAAGCCATTTCCTTATGACAACGGTCATACTGGCTCTTTTTACGAGATTGGGCTGTTTTCAAATTCTCACGAATGATGCAAACTTGTTCTTCTGCCTCCTGGATCATATCCTGTCCAAAGAATTGTCTTTCACCGGTTTCTAACCAGTTCAAAGGTGTTCGACATCTTCATCCATACAGAACCTCAAAAGGAGCTTTCTTGAGGCTGGATTGGTAGCTATTGTTATAAGCAAACTCGGCGAAGGGAAGGCACTTCTCCCAATCCATACCGAATGAGATAACACAAGCTCTAAGCATGTCTTCGAGAATTTGGTTGACCCTTTCCACCTGACCACTTGATTGAGGGTGGAAAGCGGTACTGAAGGAGAGATGGGTGCCCATGGCAATTTGGAAACTCTCCCAGAAATGAGAAGTGAAGAGACTACCATGGTCTGAATTGATCTCTAGTGGAACACCATGAAGTGAAACTATTCGAGAAATATATAAGTCAGCAAGCTGACTAGCAGTGATACTCTCTCGAACAGGTAGGAAGTGAGCCACTTTGGAAAGACGATCAATGACTACGGAGATAGCATTATTCCCTCTCTTGGTCCTGGGAAAGCCGGTGATGAAGTCCATACCAACTTTATCCCATTTCCACTTAGGAATAGCTAAAGGCTGAAGGGTGCCAGCAGGCCTTTGATGCTCTGCCTTAACGCGACGACAAACGTCAAAGTTAGCAATGAACTGAGCAATTTCTCTCTTC
>NC_041380.1:489139183-489140681 GCF_002162155.2 Triticum dicoccoides
TGAGATCAACTCCAGCCAACGTCTTTGCCTAAGGTTCAAATCTGGTTGGGTGAAGATATACTTGAGACTCTGGTGATCGGTGTAAATCTCGCAACACTTACCAAGAAGGTAATGTCGCCAGGTCTTAAGTGCATAGACTACGGTTGCAAGCTCTAGATCATGTGTAGGATAATTCTCCTCATGTGGATGCAACTGTCGAGATGCATAGGCAATCACATGGCGATCTTGCATAAGAATGCAACCTAGTCCCTGTCGTGAGGCATCACAATAGATAACAAAGTCCTTAGTGAAATCCGGTGGCACAAGTATTGGAGCAGAAGTCAGGCGTCTTTTCAGTTCCTGAAAACTGCGCTCACACTGTGGGGACCACTCAAACTTTTTATCTTTCTTGAGAAGTTCCGTGAGAGGTTTGGCCACTTTGGAGAAGTTCTCAACGAAGCAGCGACAATAACTGGCTAGGCCAAGGAAACTCCTAACTTGCTTAACCGTTTCAGGCGGAGTCCAATCAAGAACGGCTTGAACTCTCTCAGGATTGAGAGCAATGCCCTTACCAGAGATCACGTGGCCTAGGTAGGGCACTTCTGGCAACCAAAATTCGCACTTGGAGAACTTGGCATAAAGGCGGTGCTCTTTGAGTTTCTCTAACACAAGTCTAAGATGTTCGGCATGCTCTTCCTCATTCTTCGAGTAAATAAGAATATCATCGAGGTAAACCACGACGAACTTATCTAAGTACTCCATGAAGATCGATTTCATCAAGCGAGAGAATGTAGCTGGAGCATTGGTTAGACCAAAGGACATGGCAGTGTACTCATACTGGCCATAACGAGTGACAAAAGCCATCTTAGGAATGTCCCCATTTCTGATCTTGATTTGGTGGTAGCCTAACCTCAAGTCCATCTTTGAAAAGACTGAGGATCCAGCGAGCTGATCATACAGGTCGTTGATCCTAGGGAGCGGATACTTGTTCTTTATCGTGACCAAATTAACGGGACGATAATCTACAACCATTCGGTCCGTACCATCCTTCTTCTTGACAAAGAGGACCGGGCAAGCCCAGGGAGAAGAACTAGGATGGATGAAACCCTTTAGCAAGGATTCATCGAGTTGCTTCTTAAGCTCAGCTAGTTCTAAGGGTGCCATCTTGTAAGGTCTCCTAGAGATTGGAGCGGTTCCTGGGATAAGATCTATGACAAACTCCACATCTCTGTCAGGTGGAATACCTGGCAGTTCCTCTAGAAAGACATCCGCAAAGTCACGGACTACCGGGATATCTTCAAGGTCAGGAAGAGGGTTGGCATTAAGAGAATAGAGTTGGCGCTTTGCAACTCTAGTAGAGACAGTGACTATCTTGCCAGTTGGGTGTTTAAGCTGAATAGACCTTGTGTAACAATCAATCTTGGCATAATGAGCTTTCATCCAGTCCATACCCAAGATGATGTTAATATCTGTAGACTTGAGGGCTATAAGTGATGCAAGGAATACAAGTCTATCAATA
>NC_041380.1:489141957-489142668 GCF_002162155.2 Triticum dicoccoides
CATGAACTCTACCAACGAAGACTGGTCGGGAGGATCCTCATCCCTACCATCTCCGTGGTTCCGACTACGAGCAACAGAACTTCGGTTAACCAACAACATCTTGAAGAACGAAACCAAGGAGAACAAGGATGGATTCAGCACCAACTATAGGATGCAGAAGGTAGCACAAGAAATTAGTATCTCTCGAACTCCTATGACAATTCCGGTAGCATAACGGTAGTAAAATGCTCAAAATGAGACATTCTGCAAAAGGCGGGGTAGCACCATACTCAACATCATCACTCAAGGTTGTGGGAAATTACTAAAAAGACTACACCGGAAGTACTCGAACTGGGATATGACTCTGATCAACCAATCCTAAGAGACTACGGAGTAGTAACACGTGATCCTGATAAACAGAAGAGAAAGCCTAGTTCCTTAACCCCGTAGGAAAGATAGGATGACTCAGATCAGAAAGCATGAGGTATAAGGAGTAAAAAGAGCCTTACGTTCCCTTCCACAATCAATTCCCCTATATAGCTAAAGAATTTCTAGACTCAACTTCGACCAGGTTGGCTTGGTAATCCTACAGGCAGTCAGGCTCTGATACCAAAGCTGTCGGGACCCCGATTCTAAGTCACACCGATCTAGCATGTAACACCTCATATCACTTTGCGGCCTCACGCACGGTATTCCCACGGGTGTCGCCTTACCATGGGTCGGGACCGCTTG
>NC_041380.1:489142678-489146926 GCF_002162155.2 Triticum dicoccoides
AGCCTGTCGGTCAGCAGCGTGCGAATCTGGGCTGTAGCACTGGGCTAACAGGACTCCGGTGAACCGGGCTGTTGCAGGCTAGGCAGGACTCCGGATGTCACCGCGTGACATTTCCCAGAAGGGACAGACACAGGAATGAAGTGAATCACATGCCGGCCAGTCTAAGTGTTCCGGAGCAGTAGTGCTGGGCTAGCAGGACTCCGGTGAACCGGGCTATAGCAGACTACCATGGCTCAGTGGAAGCACTAGACTACATTTCCCCATAAGAGAGGCTACCAAGGATAAACAACTAGGTTGTCGGATCCCACACATAGCAATACACGTCACACGTACGCATAACATGCAAGTATGTGTTGTACAACATGGCATCACAACATAACTCAAACTCATATATATAAAGGCCCAGAAGAGCCACATAGCGTTAAATACAAACAGGGGTCACATGACCCATCATTCAGAGTTTACAAGCAACAGAAGCATTACATGTCTGAGTACAGACAACTACAAAAGAAAAAGGCTGAGAAGCCCGACTATCTACAAGTCCCTCCCAAGGGTACAAGATCGTAGCTGAGGTAACAAGCTACTCGTTGAAGTCCAAGCAGTACTACTAGTGAGACAGATGTCTCACCTGCAAAACATAATTAAAGCAAACATGAGTACAAAGGTACTCAGCAAGGCTTACATCAGATTCTATCATACATGCATTTGTATCAAGAAGGTAATGTGGGGTTTAGTTGCAGCAAGCCAGCTTTGACTCAGTGGCTATCCTGTTCTACGACAACGAGAAACTTCTTTGAGATGAGGCAGCGCACACGAGTCCACTAATCACCACATCAATACACTACTATGGATTCATCCCCGTATCCTTACGAGAAGGCCATCCATAGCACTCACACTTGTCTTGAGCATTTTAGAGTATCCACTTTAAGTTGTCTATGTACCACGTAAGCATCCAAGAAGTCCATAACTGAGGACACGACTATTCTAATAGATCATGATACCCCTGCAGGGGTGTACTTCTTCACACACGCTCTCACCACTTATCACCATATACACGTCATGTATCTCGGCAACCTTCAAGCGGAAGCCTGGCGAGGGTGTCGGCCATGACCTGACTAACCACTCAAGACTCTAGTCCAGGTTTATCGCCTATTCGGGTTCCATCCGCAAGGAGATCCGGCCGGGGTTTTGCTCATGACCCAAAACGATGTGTACAGGGTTCTCGAGCCCACCATCTGGGTGCCACTCGGTACACCGGGCCACGGTGCCTAGTCTGTCCCAAGTCCACCCTGCCGGGTGCCACTCGGTAGAAAAAATAGCACTACCTACAAACACCAGAAACTATTTGCAACTCCTGGACAGAGATCAAGTTGGTTAATAAGTCGAGAGGGGCACTTAAGCATTCCAATGTGTGGTAGTAGCTAGTCATTGGACGACATACACGGAACTCAGTGCTGAAGGACGGTTCCAGTGAGACAACCCACCATGTACTCCTACATGGCCTCTCACCGCTACCTTTACCAAATCGTGTTCACACACTTAACTCTCAGCACCAGAACATAGCATTGCACTCCAATTCATTCCCAATGAATCAAACCTAACATACTCTAAGCAATAGCAGGCAAAGCATGGTAGGAACACAACATGGCTCAATCAAATCCTACACATGCTAGTGGGTTTTAACTATTTACTGTGGCAATGACAGGTCATGCAGAGGAATGGGTTCAACTACCGCAGCATAAAGTAGCAGTTGAATCGTTGTTGTCCTAATGCAATAAATGAGAGCACGAGCGAGATAGTAGGATTGTATCGAAATGAACAAGGGGGTTTGCTTGCCTGGTAGACCAACAGGGGTCACTGCTCCTCAGACAGGTACTTATCTGGACCACTCTCCGGATCGGGACCTATCGAGAGGGAACGGTGTCGAAAATCAAACACAAGCATATGCAACAATATGATGCATGAACATGGCATGAGTATGTGATGTTGTTTGAGTTAATGCATCTAGCATTTATTTGGTTGAAGTTCATTTGAACCAAGGGTTCAAATGCAACTCCAAATTAAGCTCTTAAATATGCCATTTATATGTTTTCATATATACAGCATGTATAGGTTGGTTTGTCATGCATGAAAATGGTACAGATGGATAGATTGAATTTTTCTGATCATTTTTCATATATAAATTATTTCAATCTGAGCTACGGTGGGGGGCTACGGTGGCCTTTGGTGGCAGTAGCAGCAAGCTTGGCGGTGGCCGGAGCTCGGGTGAGCTCGGGGTTGAGGCTACAACGGCCGTGGCGATGCGGGGTTAGCACCTAGGGCTTCTACGCAGTGCGGTGAAAACATTGGACGCATGCCCGGGACCAAGTGATCATCGGAGTGTCACCGGCGTCGAGCTCGTGCGGCGGTGCATCTCGGCTCCGGTGGAGGAGGCAGCTAGGGGTTGAAATCGGGCATGGAGTTAGGGGTAAACGAAGCAGGGGCTCACATGTAGTCAGTAGGGAGGCTCAGCAAGCTCGGGGAGGACCAGACGGCGGCGTAACGGTGATGGCGATCCGGCGGCCGTGCACGGAGAAGACGGGTCGATGGCGAGGCAGCAGGGCATCCAGCAGTGCGTGGCTCATCGGGGACGATGAGGAGGTCGTAGCGGAGCTTGCAGATACGGAGAGAGGGCGAGGGGGAGGTGGTAGCTACGACGGCGACGAGCTGCAGCGACGGCAGCGCTCGGGCGCGGGAGAAAGAGCGAGGGGGAGAGACAGAGGAAAGGGGATCGACTCGGGGAGAGAGTGGGAGGTTTTCAGGGGGTGCGTGTCGCCCTCGGGTGCCTCCAGCGGCGAGCAGGGAAGTAGGAGGTGGCCGGCGTGTGCTCGCGCGCGGCGGTCACGCGCGGCTATCCTTCTGTCAAAGGAGGAAGAAGACCAGGGAGCCCCTGGTGGGCCGGGCCACTTCTGCCAGGTAAGGCCCAGGTGAGGTGCACAGGTAAGTTTCTCCCTTATTTTCTATTTTGTTTCTATTTTCTATTTTCTATCATTTGTTTTGACTTAGTAATAATACTAAATCATTTTATTTAATTCTGTCGAATTTTGCCGGGACCTAAGGGATTAATCCAAAGCTCACCAAAATTCAGAATTTTTGGACATATATTATATATATAGCAAATATATATCCAAAGCAAATAATTACAGGATTAATTCCAAATGCCCAAAATAAATACTTATGAGCTCTTAAAAATATTGGTTTGATTTTTTATCTCTGTCCAATATTTTCAAAGAGCAACATGAGCATATTCTTGGACCCTTTTGGAGCAATTTTTTTACTTGGGTCATTTCCAGAAATTATTCTGAGGGTTTCACAAATCCCCATTTCAAATTTAAATGGAATTTAAACATGATGCAAACATGAAGGCTAGCCTAGGTCATATCAGAACTAGGGATGTGACAGGACTCCGTTTAACATTGATTTTCTGCGATGTAAAAAACAAGCAAAAAATAGCAACTGGCACTAGGCACTGGGTCAATAGGTTAGTCACAAAAATGATAAAAGTTGATATAAAATGATTGTAAAACATCCAAGAATGATAAAATAATAGCATCAACACTTCATAAATTATAGATACGTTGGAGACGTATCAACATCCCCAAGCTTAATTCCTACTTGTCCTCGAGTAGGTAAATGATAAAAGAAATAATTTATGAAGTGTGAATGCTTGCAAAGTGCATAAGTTTGATCAATGATAATTTAAATCACTTTTCCTAGCATCCTAACAACAAATCTTTCTTATAAAACTTCTCATGTTAAAGTGGAAACCAATTCACATGTTAAGGTTCAAACAATGAACTCTCTTGAAAGTCAACAACCTATGTTCTCAGTCACCAAGCAATTGCAATTCAACTTATTCAACAGAGTTTAAGTAAGAGCTTCACATACTCAACCATCATATAGTCTTCTATGATTGATAACACTCACCGCATACACATGAGCAAAATGTTTCAACCGGACACATAGAAAGATAGGGGCTTATAATTTCGCCTCCCAACGTATTCACCTCAAGGGTGATGTCAACAATAATAACTCATGCCACCCATATTCAACTGGACATATGTGCCTAGATCTTTCCTCACCACATGATGCTTGCCAAAATATAAAAATAAAAAGGAATAGAGAGAAGAACTTTGACTCTTTGAATAAAATTAAATACATCAAATTAAAAGATAGGCCCTTTGCAGAGGGAAGCAGAGGTTTCTATGC
>NC_041380.1:489146936-489149687 GCF_002162155.2 Triticum dicoccoides
CTGTCGCTTTTATTGCTTTACAATCACAAGTTCGTACAACGCTCAATTTTCTCTTACACTAAATGATCTTACACTTTTAGAAGCAAATTTTATTGCCTTATTGCACGGATGACAACTTACTTGAAGGATCTTGCTCAATCCTTAGGTAGGTATGGTGGACTCTTGAATATAAGATTTGGGTTTAAGGGTTTTTGGATGCACAAGTAGTATCTCTACTTGGTGCGGAATTTTTGGCTAGCAAAGATGGGGGGCAAGCACCACATGTTGAAGGATCTATGACAATATAACTTCTATGTGAATATGAACAAACATAAACCATTATGTTGTCTTCCTTGTCCAACACCAATAATTTTGGCATATAATATTTTGATGGGGGCTCACAATCACAAAATATTTCCATGATAGTGTATTTGCATGTGAAAGTTCTCTTCCTTACACTAATTATTCGTGAATTGCTTGTATGACCAATATTGTGATTGTCAAGCCTCAAAAGATTTCATTTTCTAAACCCAATGTGAAGCTACCACTAGGCATGATATGATTTCAACTTCATGATGTTCAATTCACTCAACAATTTACTCATATGATATAAGTGAAGCACAAGAGGAAATGACAGGAAAGAGCTTCGTTGACGGGATGTGAATGCCGCTTACTTAGCCTCCTTGGCAACTATTTGAGGACTCTATTTTATTTAAAACTTTCAGATATAAGTACTTTATTAAAACAACAAGCAAAATGAAAATAAAATGACATTCTAAGAATAACACAACTCATGTGAAGAAGCAAAAACATAGGCTCAACCGATACTAACCGATAATTGTTGAAGAGGAAAGGTGGGATGCCTATCGGGGCATCCCCAAGCTTAGATGCTTGAGACTTCTTGAAATATTATATTGGTATGCCTTGGGCATCCCCAAGCTTTAGCTTTTTGTGTCTCCTTAATTCTTCTCATATCACGGTTTTCCTAAACCTCAAAAGCTTCATCCACACAAAACTCAACAAGAACTCATGAGATAAGTTAGTATAAACCAATGCAAAAACTTTATCATTCTCTACTATAGAAAATCACTAAAATTATTATTTAAAATTGCATACTAAATGCCTCTACAAATTTTATACTCCTATCCTCAAATAGAATCATTAAACAAGCAAAAATATGCAAACATAACAGCAATCTGCCAAAACAGTACAGTCTGTAAAGAATGCAGGAGTATAAATACTTCCCTAACTCCAAAAGTTATGAAAATTTACCACATTGTATAAAATTTATCAGAGCTCATTTTTCAAGAAGTTTCAAAATTTCATCACATTCTGACTTTTCTAGGGAATTTTTGCAACAGTGGTAAACTTCCTGTTTTCAAACAACAACATGTATACTTGCAAAAAAAGCATGGCAAATGCTATCATGGCCACTTTTATTGAAATAAAAGATGCAAAACATTAATCTAAATAACAGAAAGCAAATCCTAACAAAATAAATTGACGCTCCAAGCAAAACACATATCATGTGACGAATGAAAACATAGCTCCAAGTGAGGTTACCGATAATGTTGGAGACGAAAGAGGGGATGCCTTCCGGGGCATCCCCAAGCTTAGTTGCTTGGATCTTCCTTGAATATTAACTTGGGGTGCCTTGGGAATCCCCAAGATTAGGGTCTTGTCACTCCTCATTCTCCTCATATCGACATCTCACCCAAAACTTGAAAACTTCAATCACACAAAATTTAACATAACTTTGTGAGATAGGTTAGTATGATAAAGAGCAAACCATTTCACTTTGGTACTGTCAAAGACAAGATTCATAATTGTTCTCACACAATGCCTACTGTACCATATCATTTCCACAATTTATATTGAGCAATATAATCCATAAAAACTAGAAAACAAGTAAACTATACATTGAAAACAGAATCTGTCAAAAACAGAACAATCTGTAGTAATATGTACTCCAACCATACTTCTTCTACTCCACAAATTCTGAAAAATTAGGACATCCTAGGAAATTTGTCTATTAATATTATGCAAAAATAATCAGTATTTTATCATGCTCCTATTAAAAATTAGAATTTTTTTTCTGAGCACAAAAGTTTCTGTTTTCTAGCAAGATCAAATCAACTATTACCGTAGGCCATCCCAAAGGATTTACTTGGCAATTTATTGAAACAAAAGCAATAAAACATGATTACTACAGTAGCCTAATAATGTGAACACACAAAAATAGTAGGTAAAAGTGTTGGGTTGTCTCCCACCAAGCGCTTTTCTTTCATGCCTTTTAGCTAGGCATGATGATTTCAATGATGCACTACTGGAATCTGGTAATTTGCCGTCTGCCAACTCTTTGTCGTCCGCCAGCGGACGACATAGAGCCTCTTTGCCGTCCGCTTCCACATAGCGGACGGCAAAGAATGGGAAGATGGTAAAAAGTCTATTTTTCGTGAGCTTTTTCTTCGCCGTCAGGAAGGCAGACGGCAAAGGGCCAGGTGGGCCCCACAGTGCACGGTGTTGCTAGGTCAGCTTCTTTGCCGTCTGCCCTCTGGACCTTTGCCGTCCGCTGGCGGACGGCAAAGAAATGGCCCAGCTAACGGCCGTCTCCCCCCTCCTATGCTCGCTCTCTGTCTCTCCGGCCCCACCCACCTCTCTCTCCCCTCTCTCCCAACGCAACCACGCCCGCGCCACCAACTCAACTGCGCACGCGCCCGCAACGCCGCCATCGAAAACCACCGCCACTCGGACGCTGCCGCCACCCACCCC
>NC_041380.1:489150828-489212091 GCF_002162155.2 Triticum dicoccoides
CAACCTGACACCACACCCCGACCCCGATCCTGACACCCTAACCCCGACACGAGACCCCGGCACGACACCCCGACCCTGACACTCCGACACCCTGACACCACACCCCGACCCCATATATATTTGTGTTGATCGGGTGTATTTTTATTATGATACACTTAAATTATATACATATTATTATGTTCATGTCAGGTATCCAAATTTTTTATGTTGTACTAATTTCGTTTACTTTTTGTCATTGCAGGTGTTGACAGGATGGTGGGCAAGGGTCCAGAGCGCCCCGATCCTCCTGCGAGCGCTACTGGGAGGGGTGGTTCCATTATTCCAGCCCAGCCCCTCCGGAGAGCGCTGCTAGATAGTATGCAGACAACTGCGGTGGGCGCTTCTTCTTCGGCTGGGAGAGGTCGGGGAAGGACGAAGAAGCCCACTAGAGGTGGACGTGGCAGCGAGAGAGGTAGGAAGGCTATTACACCTTCCTCGCCGCCACCCTCAGCTGATTCACCCGACCACAGGAGTGCTCCGTCTAATGTGGAGCCATCTCAGACTCCGGTCCATGAGCCTCTGGTCACTGATCCTTCCCCCGACCAGACTCGAGTCGCCGATCCTTCGCCCCACATGAGTCCGGTCCCAGAGTCTTTGTCTCAGAAGACTCCGGTCATGGGGTCTTCATCCCAGAAGACTCTGGTCACGGGGTGTTCGACCCACGAGACTCTGGAGGCTAGTGGCTCAGAGGATGGTAGCGAGGACACCTTTTCAGATGATAGCTACAGCGACGACGAGCTGGTTGAGAAGGGCAAGAAGGTCTACAAGCATGGTGCTACAAAGATCCCGCCCGTGCCGACGACCCCCGACTAGAGCTGGTTGATTGCGCCTAAAGGGTTGAAGTAAGTGCATTTACTATTTTTTAACCTTTTGCCTTCATGTTCCTTCAAATTAATATCTAATGCATTGGCCTTGTCATACTGCAGGGGCTGGGTACGCCCCCGTGGTTCCCGTAGGCCCAACCAGGTCCTTGGTGTGCTTTGCCGGCAGCGCTTCCCTGGGTGGGTCACGTTGCCCGGTGAGGGTCAGGTTCCACAGCTAGCACTGACCTAGGAGCTGTACTCGGTTGCCCCGGCCTCGCCGGAGGAGAGGGTCAACGGTGTCTTGTGCGAGATGGTGGCCGACATTGTGTTCCGTCGGTTTTGGGTAATTTCTCCTTTACGGAATTAAAAATCAACACTACCTAGTGATTGTACTAATCAGTGTTGTCTTGTTTGATTGCAGACCTTCTACAGGGTTCTAGAGGGAGAGCAGGAGGCCGCGTGTATGGTTGTCGAAAACGAGTGCAAGCGCCTTCTTCAAAACTTAAGGCATGAGGCTCGGGTGCAGGCCGTTCGATACTACTACGCCTCGAAGGGTATTAAGAGGGGCAAGCAGAAGTGTCACGGCAAGTTTCTGAGTAAGGAGAAGTACATGCAGGTAATTACCTATCCTTAAGGCCTTGAACTTAGTTTTCTTGATTTGATTCGTAGGCGTAGCGCTGAAATTTCTCTTGACTCACTTTGGTTCCCCCGAGATGGTGTGTGGATAAGATGGACTATTGGGAGGCGTTGGTGGATGCGTGGTGCTCTTCCCAATGGAAAGTCGAACACCGAAGGGCCAAGGATAAGCGCGACCAAATGGAAGGTGTGCCACACCATCAAGGGAGCTCCAACCTGTTTGAGTACGAGGATAACTAGGTATGTGGTTTGCTACATGATTCATGCAATTCATTCTTCATGCTAGATAGTTCATTTATGACATATTTAGATCTAAAATGACATAATAACCTTAGATTGCTCTATAAAATGACTTAATATGCTTTAGTCAGTTAAAAAATGGCATAACTACCTTCGACAGCTCAATAACGACCTAAGCTAATATTAGCTAGTTAGCTCCAAAATGACCTATTTACATAGCAATATCATTCATGCTAGCTTGAGCCCTTAACTAATAGTTTGTTCCTCTCTGTTAGGCGCACCACCACAAGAAGCCTGTGCCAGGTCTGTTCGACCTCTATGGCATGGCCCATATGGCCCCGTATAAGAAGGCCAAGCCATTCATGGAGTCTGACCTAGATGATCCAGAGAGCTTCACCAACAAGACCTCCCACCACAAGCTTGTGAAGTACATACACGAGGGGAAGGCGAGGAAAGGGGGGGGGGGACTTTAACCCGAGCCAGGGTCCTTTTGATACAGAGCTGGTGATAATATCTGGTGGCGGGAGGTCCCATGGCTCTCTAGCCATTGGTGATGTACTGATACGTTGTCCTAAGACTCTCCCGCAAATCAAGAAGTGCCTGAGTAGCTCTGATCCTGAGATAATGCCTCGTGCACGGCCCGCGGAGATCGCCATGGCGGTTAGTTATACGGACTCTCTCACCTTTCCTGCATTACATTGTGTGTGCATCTGTCGATGATTACAATGCTAACGAGGAGTGGTGTGTTGCAGGCTATTGTTGAGAAAGAGAGATTGAAGATGAAGGAGCTTGTGGAGGAGGCAAAAAGGGAGGCACAAAAGGAGATGGAGGACATGACGGCTAAGCTGTTGGAGGAGGAGAGGAACCGGAACAACAACGCTAACCGGGCCCTATACGATCTCATCGTGGTACGTTTCTCGTGCATATTAGCCCAATCATGCATGTAATGTTCGCATTACTATCTAATATGACTGACTCGTGAGAACCAAATGTGCAGACCATGTGCGAGAAAAATGGCCAGGCCCCTTCGCCGATGCCCCAGATTGCTCCGGCGAACACGATGAGTTTGATTTGAATGGTCGTTGCTTACTACTATTCACATTTCAATTTGCAAACTTGCTAATGAGACATTATTGGAAATGATCTTTGGTGCAGCATGGCTCCCGACAAGCATCGACCACTCCTTCTGCCAACGTCAGAAACCCGACCGGTCCTTCACCTCGTCTGGCACTGGCGCAGCCCCGACCATTCCTACACCTCTGTGATAATGGTATTTTTCTTCTTATTTAGCGTGTTTAGTCCATTTATGACATAATTTAGCCTATTTAGTCCACAAATGACATAATAAGAGGAAGAAAATCAAGGAAGAGGAAGGAAAGAAGGAATAGGAAGAAAAGAAGAAGAAGAAGAAGAAGGAGAAGAAGAAGGAGGAGGAGAAGAAGAAGAATAAGAAGGAGGAGAAGAATAAGACTAGAAGAAGATGTATTCTTCTTCTTCTTCTTCTAGTTTTCTTCTTCTTCTCCAAAATGAAGTTAGCTCTAATTTATATCAAAAATGGCATAATATGCTTAGTTAGGTCAAAAATGGCATAATTAGCTAGGTAAGCTCAAAAATGGAATTTTTCTTCTTGTTTAGCCTATTTAGTCCATTTATGACATAATTTAGCCTATTTAGTCCACAAATGACATAATAAGATAAAGAAAATCAAGGAAGAGGAAGAAAAGAAGGAATACGAAGAAAAGAAGAAGAAGAAGAAAAGAAGAAGAAGAAGAAAAGAAGAAGAAGAATGCTAAAAATGGAATTTTTCTTCTTCTTCTTATTCTTCTTCTTCTAGTCTTCTTATTCTTCTTCCTCATCTTCTTCTTCTAGTTTTCTTCTTCTTCTTTTTCTTCTCCAAAATGAAGTAAGCTCTAAGTTATATCTCATAATATGCTTAATTAGGTCAAAAATGGCATAATTAGCTAGGTAAGCTCAAAAATGGCATTTTTCTTCTTATTTAGCCTATTTAGTCCATTTATGACACAATTTAGCCTATTTAGTCCACAAATGACATAATAAGATGAAGAAAATCCAGGAATAGGAAGAAAAGAAGGAATACGAAGAAAAGAAGAAGAAGAAAAGAAGAAGTTCTTCTTCTAGTCTTCTGCTTCTTCTTCTTCTTCTAGTTTTCTTGTTCTTCTCCAAAATGAAGTTAGCTCTAAGTTATATCAAAAATGGCATAATATGCTTAGTTCACTCAAAAATGGCACAATTAGCTAGGTTAGCTCCATTTTACCTAAGTATGCTTACTTCTTCTTCTTCTTCTTCATTTTCTTCTTCTTCTTCTTCTTCTGATTCTAGTCTTCTTCTTCTAACTTTCTTGTTTCCCATTTTGCAGATTTAATTCACTATATGGAAGCTTGCATGGATGGAGTGCTTGTTTCCCTTTTCTTTTTTTCGTTTGTATCGATAAAAAATGTGGAACTTTGTTATATGGATGCATGCATGGAACAATGTGTTGGATGAACATTGTGATGTTACTGTAATATGTATGGATGGAACTCTATTTCTTATTATGTATGTATGTTGTCATGGATGGAGCTATGTGTTGGATACATCATATGTCTGCTGTGCATGTGAAAAAAAAATATATGTATATCTGTGTGTGAATTCCTGTGAAATTAAATGGATTCAAATAAAAACAGGGGATATGTAGCCTCTTTGCCGTCTGCTAGCGGACGGCAAAGAGGACACATGGCAGCTACCTGTAAAACCTGGCAAACAGTGGCTGCCTATTTGGTCACTTTGCCATCTGCTGGCGTATGGCATAGCTGGCCACGTGGCAGCTTCCCAGTACTGCCTAGCTAAGCTCTTTGTCGTCCGCTGGCAGACGACAAAGAGCGCTGTTAACCCCCTAACAGCACTCATGCCACCGCACTGCCGTCCGTTGTCTTTGCCGTCTGCTGGCCTTGGATGCGGATGGCAAAGAAGGCCTTTGCTGGCACGTATTTAGACAGACAGTTTTTCGTCTATTGGCGAACGACAAAGACGTTTGCCGTCCGTGATCCATGCCTTTGCCGTACGCCATGGTGGACGGCAAAGAAGCTGATTCCAGTAGTGATGCTCGCATAAAGATAAGAATTGAAACATAAAGAGAGAATCATGAATCATAAGTTCCCCTCTCATAATAATTTTCGGTAGCATCATGAATGGATTCATCAATATAACCATCACATAAAGCATTCTTTTCATGATCCAAAAGCATAGAAAATTTATTACTCTCCATATAAGCAATTTTATTCTCATTCACAATAGTGGGAGTATCATAAGAAACTTGAATACTAAAAATTATTCCCACATTAAGCGAGTACTGCTCAGTAAAAGCATATTCGAAATTATGACAATAATTATCACTACTTTTTATAACATAAGTATCATCACAATAATCATCATAAGTAGGAGGCATGCAATCATCATAGAAAATTTGACCATTCAAAGTAAGGGGACTAAAAAGATCATCTTCATTAAGCATAGCATCCCCAAGCTTGGGACAAACATTAATTGCAGCAAATAAATTCTCATACATGTCATTTTCATCAAACATAGCATCCCCAAGCTTGTGGCTTGGCATATCATAAGCATAACCATTCTCATCATTAATAGTATGAAAAGCACCAACAGTATAATTATTGTTATCATCATAATTTCCCAAGTTAGTGCCAAAAAGATTTCCAAGATTATAAGAAGTATCATTATCTTCCCAACCATAATCATCACAACAAGCAATAGGCATAACAAAATTATCATCAATTGCATCATCTTCCACAATTATTTTTGATTCATTTTCATGAGGCACAACAATAATAGGAGCAACATTATTTGGGAGAGATACCTTTTTACCTCTATTCTTTCTTCTTCTTCGCCACATCATGTGTGGGTTTAATTAATATTTTCAAGCTTCTTATTGATGAGATTGGTTGGATAGGAAGCTCCTCCTCGTTACCTGATTCATCATAATAAACACTAGGAGGGTATTGGGAAATATTTCCCCTTTCATTAGTACTCTATTCATATTCTATTTGTTTTCTTGACTTTAGATAGTTGGCAATATAAGGATTCTCAATGCAATTTACTGCACAAAACATATAAATTTCCTCTAGATCAAAATCAAGAAATCTATCGAGATTAAATTTTGGAATACCCTTAATTATACATTTCATTTCTTCATACCCCAAAAGAAGACTAAGCACTTCATGATGCTCAAGGGTAATCAAGTTATCACAATTTTTGGACACGATTTGATCATGAAAAGATTTGCATTGGAGATTTAAATGACCATGTTCATTGCAAAGTTCACAAGGATGGAAAAAAATTAAATCTTTCAGTACAATCATCTAGCCTCTCTTGCAAATTTTTCGTTTCTAAATATTTATGATTCTTACAAAATCTATCTTCCCTTTTTGGTGTGCAAATGCACTCCCAATTCACTCCGCAAAAATTGACATGCTTATAAGAACCATTTTTCTCATGACTAGTGCAATAATCATTAACATTTTGGATATTCAAAGAATTCATACTAATAACCTTGAAATCATGCTCATCATTCAAATATTTTGTGCCAAACATTTTATTGACTTCTTCTTCTAACAATTGAGCACAATTTTTTGAACCATCATTTTCAAGAAAGATATTATAAAGATGATCAATAATATGATGCAACCATAATTCCATTTTTTATATAGTTTTGTTTTATAAACCAAACTAGTGATAAAAAAGAAACTAAAATATTCAATTTCAAGATCTAAAGATATACCTCCAAGCACTCACCTCCTCGGAAACGGCGCCAGAAAAGAGCTTGATGTCTACTACGCAACTTTATTCTTGTAGACACGTGTTGGGCCTCCAAGCGTAGTGTTTTGTAGGACAATAGCAATTTTCCCTCAAGTGGATGACCTAAGGTTTATCAATCCGTGAGAGGTGTAGGATGAAGATGGTCTCTCTCAAATGACCCTGCAACCAAATACAAGAAATCTCTTGTGTCCCCAACACACCCAATACAATGGCAAATTGTATAGGTGAACTAGTTCGGCGAAGAGATGGTGATAAAAGTGTAATATGGATGGTAGAAATATATTTTTATAATCTGAATAAATAAAAATACCAAGGTAGCAAATAGTAAACAGGCACAAAAATGGTATTGCAATGCTTAAAAACAAGGCCTAGGGTCTGTACTTTCCCTAGCGCAAGCTTTCAACAGTGCTAACATAGTTGGATCATATGATTATCCCTCAAAGTGCAATAAAGAATCACTCTCGAGTTCCTATTAGCGGAGAACAAAAGATAGAAATTGTTTGTAGGGTACGAAACCACCTCAAAGCTATTCTTTCCGTTCGATCTATTCAAGAGTTCGTACTAAAATAACACAAAGCTATTCTTTCCGTTCGATCTATCCTAGAGTTCGTACTAAAATAACACCAAAGCAAATTCATATTCATAATAATCAATCCAACACAAAGAAATACAAGGAGACCCCAAAGTTTCTATCAGAGAAAATATAATAAAAACATGCATCAACCCTTATGCATAGATTACCCCAATGTCACCGTGGGAATCCGCGAGTTGAATACCAAAACAGATATCAAGTGAATCAATATGATACCCATTGTCCCCTCAAGTATTCATACTGCAAGACATACATCATGTGTTCTCATATCTGAATATTCAATCCGACAAGACAAAACTTCAAAGGGTAAAGATTCATTTCATCAGAACAAGGATGTAGAGGGGAGAAACATCATATGATCCGACTATATTAACAAAGCCCAGGATACAAATCATGAGAGAGAGAGGGAGAGAGAGATTAAACACATAGCTACTGGTACAAACCCTCAACCCCGAGGGTGGACTACTCCCTCCTCATCGTGGTGGCCGTCGGATGAATATGGCCACCGAAGATGATTCCCCCCTTCGACAGGGTGCCGGAACGGGTCTAGATTGGTTTTCGGTGGCTACGGAGCCTTGCGGCAGCTGAACTTCTGATCTAGGTTAACCCTGAGGGGTTTTGGAATATTTGGAACTTATAGTGCAAAGAAGGGGTATAGGAGGCCACCGAGGTGGGCACAACCCACCTAGGCGCCAGGGGGCCCTGGTGCACCCTAGTGGGTTGTGCCCCCTCGGGGCACCCCCTAGGTGCTGCTCTGGCCCATCGGGAGTCTTCTGGTCCATAAAAAATCCACAAAAAGTTTTGCGGTGTTTGGACTCCGTTTAATATTGATTTTCTGCGATGTAAAAAACGAGCAAAAATAGCAACTGGCACTAGGCACTGGGTCAATAGGTTAGTCCCAAAAAATGATATAAATTTGCTATAAAATGAGTGTAAAACATCCAATAATGATAAAATAACAGCATGAATACTTCATATATTATAGATATGTTGGAGACATATCACATTGTTGACCGACTTAATTGTCAGCTGGGTTCCTTCCCTACGTCCTACCTAGGGATACCCATTAGTGACTCTCGGCTTTTCATGGTGGATTGACGTCCAGCTGTGACTAAGCTCCAACACCGCGTCGAACCCTGGCGGTGCCGATGGCTGTCCAAGGTGGCTCGAATAGTGCTCATGAACTCTCACTCTCTAGCATGCTCCTGTTCATCATGAGCTTCTATAGTATCCATGAGACCCTCCATCATGATATCCCCAAGTACCAGCCGAGATTCTTCTAGCCTGGGGAGGGTGATAAGAAAAAATACCATATGGTCCACTGGCCATATTTGCAAACCCTGTGACCAGGTCAGGCTTGGGATCATGCCGTCCAAAAGCATGAACATTGCCCTACTGACTCGCTGGTTATGGCGGATTGTGAATGGGGAGGGCGGCTTGTGGCTAGACATCATCCGGAACAAATATCTCCGGGGACAAGCACTCGCCTTCTGTCAACAGTCGGGTGGCTCGCAGTTCTAGCAGTCCACCATTCAGCTCGGTGGGTTCCAACGCCTCGACCCTGTTCTGGTTTGACAAGTGGGTTAAGGACTGTCCCTTCACCGCCCATTTCCCGGACTTGTTCTCCATCACGGTGGAACCTAGGATCTCAGTCAAGGTGGCCCTTCTAGACTTAGGGCGCTTCGTGTTCCCGCGGCTATTTTGGCCTCCGAAACTTGCCGCCTCGCAGCCTCCTTGAGTGCATTGCTTTCCAGTCGCCAGACATGGATCAGGCGAGTGATCGCATCTCCTTGCGCCTAGAGTCTTCGAGCCAATTCTCTAGAAAATCGCTATAACAGGTGATATGTCTCCAACGCACATATAATTTTTGATTGTTCCATGATGTTATATTATCATTCTTGGATGATTTACAATCATTTTGTAGCAACTTTATACCATTTTTTGGGACTAACCTATTGACATAGTGCCCAGTGCCAGTTGCTATTTTTTGCTTGTTTTTTACTTCATAGAATATCAGTACCAAATGGAGTCTAAACACAACGGAACTTTTTGGAGATTTTTTTTGGACCAGAAGACACCCAGTGGGCCAAAGAAGTACTAGAGTGGAGGTTCGTGGGGAGCACAACCCACCAGGGCGTGCCCCGGGGGTTGTTCTCCCCATGGAACCCCTGCAATGCCTCTTTGCCCTATAAATACTCAAATATTCCAGAAACCCTAGGGGAGTCGATGCAACACAATTCCAGCCGCCGCAAGTTCCAGAACCATGAGATCCAATCTAACACCATCATGGAGGGGTTCATCATCCTCATTGGTGCCTCTCAGATGATGCGTGAGTAGTCCACCATAGACCTACGCAGGTCCGTAGGTAGTATCTAGATGGCTTCCTCTCTCTCTTTTGATTCTCAATACAATGGTCTCTTGGAGATCTATTTGATGTAACTCTTTTTGGTGTGTTTGTTAGAATCCGATGAGCTTTGAGTTTATGACCATATCTATATCCATGAATATTATTTGAGTCTTCTTTGATCTCTTATATGCATGATTATTTATAGCCTCGTATTTCTTATTCGAATCTTTGGTTTAGGTAGGACAACTAGATCGATTTTTCTTGCCATGGGAAGAGGTGCTTTGTGACAGATTCAATCTTGCGGTGTTCTTTCCTAGTGACAGAAGGGGCAACAAGACACGCATGTATCGTTGCTATTATGGATAACAAGATGGGGGCTATTCCTACATGAATAGATCTCGTCTACATCATGTCATCGTTCTTATTGCATTACTCCGTTTCTCCATGAACTTAATATATACACTAGATGCATGCTGCATAGCTGTCGATGTGTGGAGTAATAGTAGTAGATGCAGGCAGGAGTCGGTCTACTAATCTTGGATGTGATGCCTATATATTGATCATTGCCTTGGATATCATCATAATTATTCGATCTTCTATCAATTTCCCAACAGTAATTTGTTTACCCACCATGTGCTATTTCTTGAAAGAAGCCACTAGTGAAATCTATGCCCCCCCGGGTCTATTCTTTATCATATTTGCTTTGAGATCTATTTTATTTGCTTTTGTTTTCAGATATATTATTCCAAAAACCCAAAAATACCTTGATGCATTTTTATTACTTATTTTATTTTGTGTTTTATCGAGAGCTATTTATCTAATCTACCACAAATATTCTCCCGTCAACTTGACAATTTCTGGCGCCGTTACCCGAGTAGGGATTGACAACCCCTCATACGCGTCAGGTTGCAAGTATTTGTTCTTTGTGTGCAGGTATCATTTACATAGTGTTTCTTGGTTCTCCTACTGGATTGATACCTTGGTTTCAAAACTGGGGGAAATACCTACCGTAGCTGTACTGCATCATCCCTTCCTCTTTGGGGAAATACCGACGTAGTTTCAAGCGACATCAAAAGGAATTTCTAGCGTCGTTGTCGGGGACACATCATCAACATCTATTAGGTTCCTAATCACAAATCTCATATCCTTGACTTCACAAAAAATTGTCGTTTTATTCGCCCTCTTTTCCGTTCGCCATTTTCTCGTCAGATCTGTTTGCAATCTTGCTTGCTTTGATGTTATGGCTAGTTCTTACTCTAATTTTAAACAAAGGGGAGGGGAGAATCTAAAAGATGCTTGGTATAGACTTTGCAATGCTCATAATAGATCTATTCGTAAGCAATCTACCGTTGTTCTTCTTCACAGTTTTTATGTGGGCATAACCACTTGGTATAGATTCGTCCTTGATACAATTACCGATGGGAATTTCTTGATGTATCCATATTTGGATGCTTTTAATGCCATGGGATATCTAGTGGGTGCACCACCTATCAATATTAATGAAACAATCCTAACATGTTATGCAAAGATTAGATGCTATTGAGAAGAAGATTTTCACCTTAGAGCAAATTGAAAACTTGGATACAAAGATGCAGAATCTTGATAATAAATTTGGGTCAAAAGTAGGCGATGTTCTTAAATTACTAAGGGAGAAGGAAACCGTATTAACGAAAGAATTGGAGAAAGTCCTTCTCGGATTGATAAGTTGGAAGAATTTTTTAGTAACTTAAGCTCGGCCTTTTCTTCTGTTAAAACTATTGAAAAAGCTCCCGTAAAAATTTGCAAGTCTACTCAAGTCACTAATAACAAAGGTGCCACTTCTAATAGCAACAAAGAGGATCTTAAAATGATTACTGTCCATCCCAATTTTGTTGAAGTAGTGAAAGGCCCTACTTGCAAGAATGAATTCTTCAATCTTACTCCTAGAAGTATTATTATCGAAAATATGGATGCTAAATCTTTGAAGAATATTGGTTGTGTGATTGATGAATTGGAAACTAAAGATGACAATACTTAAATATATGCATTATGCCTAGCTAGGGGCATAAAATGATAGTGCTTGTTGGGAGGTAACCCAATGAATAAATTTTATTTTTTCTTTCTGTTCTCGAGTGATTACACAAATATGCTACTGTTAGATTGTGTTTTTATGTTTTAGTTAGTGTTTGTGCCAAGTAAAGCCTTTGGGATCATGTTGGGTGATAGTTGATTTGATCTTGTTGAAAAACAAAAACTTTTGCGCCTAGTAGCAGAATTGTTTAAAATCACAGAAATGTGATAAAATTCTAATTTTTTACACAAGGTTGATATACAAGTTTCCTACATTTTCCTAAGTTTTCAGAAATTTTGGAGGTAAAGAAGTATACGAAGTTTTTAGATTACTATAGGCTGTTCTGTTTTTGACAGATTCTGTTTTGTTTGCGTTGTGTGCTTATTTTGATGAATCTATGGATTGTATCGTGGGGTATAGGCCATGGTAAAGTTAGAATACAATATTATAATGCAAAAATAAAATATGAATGGGTTTGAATAGTACTTAAAGTGGTGATTTTCTTTGTTATACTAACGAATCTCATGAAGGTTTTGTTAAGTTTTGTGTGTTTGAAGTTTTCAAGTTTTGGGTGAGATCACAATGGATGAAGGAATAAGGAGTGAAAAGAGCCTAAGATTGGGGATGCCCAATGGCACCCCAAGTTATTATTCAAGGATAAGCAAGCAACTAAGCTTAGGGATGCCCCGGAAGTCATCCCCTCTTTCTTCTAACGACCATCGGTATTTTACTTGGAGCTATATTTTTATTGGTCACATATCATGAGTTTTGCTTGGAGCGTCTTGTATTACATGAGTCTTTGCTTGTTTTTATTTTTAGTTTCTGTCATCTATCCTTGCTGGACACACCTCTTTGAGAGAGCCAAAATTATGCTATGATTTGTTAGAATTGCTTTTTATGCTTCACTTAAATTTTTGAGCTATGGAATTGCTCTAGTGCTTTACTTATATCTTTTTGAGCACCGTGTGCTTTAATATTTTTAAAGAAATGCTCTCATGCTTCACTTACATTTATTTGAGAGTTAGTAATTTTTTGAAGAAACTCTCTCATCCTTCACTTATATTATTTGGAGAGAAGAATTTTTTTGTACTCATGTTCTTCACTTAAATTTATTTGAGCTTATCAAAAGCAACATATGAAACTAGTCCCAAAGTGACATGTATTCAAGAGGGGTATAATAAAAACTTTCACGAAGAACATTTGACTTGATTCTTTGTAATAGTTTTGATATATGATGATAGTGATATGTGAGTCATGTTGGTGAGTAATTGTGCTTTAGTAAGAATATTGGTCTTAAGGTTTGTGATTCCCTATGAAAGCATGAAAGTCAATAGTTATTCAATGAAATTACATTGTACATATGGTGCATTATTCGGTGTTAGTTATGCTTAATGCTCGCTTATGTGATTGTTCGTTTCTTGGTTAGTTGCCTCTCAATCTATTTACTAGCCTCCACTTGTACTAAGTAGAAATACTAATTGTGCATCCAAAATCTTTAAACCCAGTTTTGCCATATGAGTCCACCATACCTACCTATATGCGGTATTTCCGTGCCGTTATAGACAAATTTGTACGTGCCATCTCTAATTTTCAAAATTAATTTCCTTTTTGTGTGCTCGCACCGCTCATGAAGCGGCAGGGGGTGGCCAATATTTTCCATGCTAGATGTGTTATTATCAAGATGAGTGTTTATTCACTTGTCATTGCACAAGAGTATGACGGTAATAGGGATGCCCAATCACGAAATGAAAAAGAAATTTACTTTATGTTGTCAAATAATAAATTCCTTGGAAAGTGTTGGTATGGAATAACTTTATGGATGTAGCTAATATGCGAGTGTGTTTCATAAATGGACCAATTATTGAGCATGATGGGGTAGGAATAATATGCGAGTGTGTTTCATAAATGGACCAATTATTGAGCATGATGGGGTAGGAATAACTTTCTTTAGTGTTGATATTTTGAAAGACATGGTTGTTGTTGATATGCTTGAGTATTGAAATCTTCATGTCAAAACTAGACTATTGTTTTGAACCATATAAAAGTCCAAATGTCCATGCTACAAAATAAAAGAATATGTGATGAACATGTTAGGAAACATTCCACATCAAAAAATTTGTTTTTATAATTTACCTACTCGAGAATGAGTAGGAATTAAGTTTGGGGATGCTAATAGGTACCCAACGTATCTATAATTTTTGATTGTTCCATGCTGTTATATTATCATTCTTGGATGTTTTAGAATCATTTATATCATTTTTGGGACTAACCTATTGACATAGTGCCCAGTGCCAGTTGCTGTTTTTCACTTGTATTTTTACTTCACATAATATCAGTACCAAATGGAGTCCAAACGTAGCAAAACTTTTTGGAGATTTTTTCTAGACCAGAAGACACCTAGTGGGCCAAAGAAGTACCAGAGGGGAGGCCCTTGGGGAGCACAACCCACTAGGGCGCGCCCAGGGTGGTTGTGCCCTTCATAGAGCCCCCTGCACTGCCTCTTCGCCCTATAAATACCCAAATATTCCAGAAACCCTAGGGGAGTCAACGAAACACAATTCTAGTCGCTGCAAGTTCCAGAACAACGAGATCCAATATAACACCATCACAGAGGGGTTCATCATTCTCATTGGTGCCTCTCTGATGATGCGTGAGTAGTCCAGCATAGACCTACGAGTCCATAGGCAATAGCTAGATGGCTTCCTCTCTCTCTTTTGATTCTCAATACAATGGTCTTTTGGAGATCTATTTGATGTAACTCTTTTTGCGGTGTGTTTGTTGGGATCCAATGAACTTTGAGTTTATGATCAGATCTATGTCCATGAATATTATTTGAGTCTTCTTTGATCTCATATGCATGATTATTTATATCCTCGTATTTCTTCTTTGAATCTTTGGTTTAGTTAGGCCAACTAGATCGATTTTTCTTGCCCTGGGAAGAGGTGCTTTGTGATGGATTCAATCTTGTGGTGTTCTTTCCCAGTGACAGAAGGTGCAGCAAGACACACATATATCATTGCTATTAAGGATAACAAGATGGGGGCTATTCCTACATGAATAGATCTCGTCTACATCATGTCATTGTTCTTATTGCATTACTCCGTTTGTCGATGAACTTAATACACTAGATACATGCTGGATATCGGTCGATGTGTGGAGTAATAGTAGTAGATGCAGGCAGGAGTCGGTCTACTAATCTTGGACGTGATGCCTATATATTGATCATTGCTTTGCATATCGTCATAATTATTCGATCTTCTATCAATTGCCCAACAGTAATTTGTTTACCCACTGTGTGCTATTTCTTGAGAGAAGCCACTAGTGAAATCTACGACCCTCGGGTCTATTCTTTATCATATTTTATTTTGTAGATCTATTATTTCAAAAACCCAAAAATACCTTGCTACACTTTTTATTACTTATTTTATTTCACATTTTATCGAGAGCTATTTATCCAATCTACCACAAATATTCTTCAGTCAACTTGACAATTTCCGCGCCATTACCCGAGTAGGGATTGACAACCCCTCATACGCGTCGGGTTGGAAGTATTTGTTCCTTGTGTGCAGGTACCATTTACATAGTGTTGCTTGGTTCTCTTATTGGATTGATACCTTGGTTTCACAATTGAGGGAAATACCTACCGTAGATGTACTGCATCATCCCTTCCTCTTTGGGGAAATACCGACGCAGTTTCAAGCGACATCACCAGGCTATTGCGACAGAGCCCGACCCAGAGCCCCTTGTTGATCTCTAGGCTATTAGACTCCCTCTGAAGATTCGGATCTTCCTGTGGAAATGGATCCGGAGCCGGGTACCTTTTGGGGTAGAGAAGGAATAGCCTTGCTGATGGGATTTGCCCCTTGTGTGTGACAGCGGAGGACTCGAATCACATCTTCTTCACTTGCGTATTCGCGAAATTCCTTAGGAGTTGCTTCGGGAGGCGATCGGTGGGTATTGGTGCAACAACAAATTCCCCGACCTATTCGCGGAAATCTAGGCCTCTCCGCAGCGTGGACGCCACATTAGGTGGTTGGGTATTGGGGTCCTCGCTTGGACGCTCTGGGCAGTCCACAATAAACTAGTGATCCAGCGGGCACCTCTTCAACGGGCTACTGATGTGGTTTTAAAAGTGTGTGGCTATTTGTAGCTCTGGTGGTCGCTTAGCCGCCCACATGACCGAGACGCCATCGAAATTCTCATTGCAGATCTTCGTGCGATGGCTCTCCGCTTGGTGTCGCCGCTTCCTCCACCACCTCTCGAGCCGGATTAGCCATGTGTGGGAATGAGCTTCCCCTTGTTTCGTTTTTTATTTAGGGCTTGTTGAGGTGTGGCCTCAGCAGATCCCTCTTGAACTTTGTGTGTGTGTTTCCTGTGTGCGTGGTGTGAACCTTTGTTGGATCTTGTGGCTCTGGCGGTTTGATTTATATATAAAGCAGGGCGAAAGCCTTTTTCGATATTTATACCTCTTTGTGATGGTATTGAGTTTATTTGAACTAGCATGTCCATTGGTTTGGTTAGTATAATTTATTAGCGAATCAATTATAAAAGAACCAAAAGCTTTTCTGATGAATTTGCTCTAGCATTGGTCTCTACAATTACATGGCATTATGATGAAAGCTAAAGCTAACAGTTGGAAGTCGCTAAATGGTTCCACACCAAGGGTCCTAGAACACAAAAGCATATTCAGTAACACAATACCAGCCATGAAACACCTGCTTTACATGTGTCACATCTGCAGACTACACAATCACACAAGAATCCAATGTGGGTACCATTTACCAACAACATTTCTTTCTAGATACGGTCATAACATATTTCTCAATGATGAAGTGCTAGATGCATTTTATCCAAACCCCCAAAATTCTCTTCTCCCAAATCTCTTGTTGTACCCAAAGGATGAACATGGTCACATTCAGCGGCCCCGGCCAATATGCAGCCTGATTTTACCACCGGATAGACTGCAGTGCCATGCCATCTAGACGTCCCTCCCCGGCCACTTCCAGTAATCAGGCTCATTCAATGCTGAGATATCCACCTCCAGATACCCACATACCTAAACGGCCACGAGCAGCGAGCAGCAAGGTCATGTTTCATGTTGGCACTATGGGTGCGGAGGATTTCCCCACCGAGGGCGCGGGATCCCACAACATCTACGATGACTGCAAATTCAATGTTTAGATCAATTTCTGGTCGCCCCAATTACTTTATTTTATGGAGATGACATTGCTATAAAAATGAATTTGTAGGCAATAATGGTGATTGTGGTAACATCTAGATTATGATTCACTATTCCGATTGATACATTTGTAGCCTTGGATTTCGCTATGTGTCGTCCAAGTGCCCCTCTCCCCTCTTGGCCATGGCAATTATTGAACGCATCCGTATCTGATTATTCCAGTGCCTATGCCTTTTAGTCCAAACTATCATTGTTGCCAAACTTGCAAGATCATGACAAACTAGAAAGTCTTCCAGCAGAACAAAGACCGAAGGCCAAGTTCACTAAGAGAAAAACGGTCCGGTCTCTTCTTTAAGACGAGTTGTAGACCATGTTTGAGGTTTCCAGCAGCTCCAATGGTGCCTCCGCGCCTTCGATGATTCGGGGATAGGAGTGCTCGTGCCCGGATCAAGGTATGGCGGGTGCCATAGCTCACCAGAAAAGCTCTGCCGCAAGCTGATAACCCACAAGTATAGGGGATCACAACAGTTTTCGTAGGTAGAGTATTCAACCCAAATTTATAGATTCGATACAAGGGGATCCAAAGAATATTTGAAGGTATTAGCAACTGAGTTGTCAATTCAACCACACCTGGAGATTAATTATCTGCAGCAAAGTGATCGGTAGCAAAGTAGTTTGATAGTTTTGATAGTAGTGACAGCAACAATAGTAACAGTAACAGTGATAGCAGTAATTTTGTAGCAAGCGTAACAATGATGTTAGCAGTAGTAACTTAGTAGAAACAATATAAGATAAATTCGTAGGCATTGGATCAGTGACTCGTTGGATGATATTCATCATGTGACAGTTATAACCTAGGGCTATTCGACACTAGCTCCAGTTCATCGATATAATGTAGGCATGTATTCCGTAAATAGTCATACGTGCTTTATTAAAAGAACTTGCATGGCATCTTTTGTCCTACCCTCCCGTGGCAGCGGGGTCCATATTGGAAACTAAGGGATATTAAGGCCTCCTTTTAATAGAGAACCGGAACAAAGCATTAACACATAGTGAATACATGAAGTCCTCAAACTACGGTAATCACCGGAAGAAGTCCCAGTTATTGTCACTCCGGGGTTACCACATCATAACACGTAGTAGGTGACTATAACTTGCAAGATCGGATCTAGAACATGGATATAATGATGATAACATAAACGGTTCAGATATGAAATCATGGCACCTGTAACACCCCAAAAATTTAACCAGGTTTTAGTTATTAAAATTTTGCCAAGAGTTTAAAATTTTTGCCTGCAAGAATATCCCTGTTGATTTCAAAACTTTTCTTTTAATATTAAGAAATTTTTCCCAAGTGGATCCTTCCAAAATATATTGGACTTATTTTCCCTCTCTTTTAAATAAACATCTCTCAATCAGGAAATTTATTTATAAAATTATTTTCACCCTGAGCTTTATTCATTAAATGACTTGTTTTAAAATTTGGAGCTCTATTTGAACTACAACCATTGGATAAATTCACTTAAAATTCCCACAAAATTTGGAGATGTCATGTGATGTTATTCAATAACATTTGTGCAAAAATATCTTTTATTTATGTAATAATTTGAGCTCTGCATCAATTTTTTCTTCTCTGGTCCAGAGAGCAATTTTGCACTACAACCCTTTTAAATAATTCTTTCTAGCCTCCACCAAAATTATGGGATATTGGTAGTAGCATATGATTCAACATTATGCAAAAACCTAGTGCTGTTCTTTGAAAATTTTGAGTGAATCAACCTCTTTTTCATTCTGGTCCAGCCTTGTGATTTCTACTGCAACCCTATTTAATTTTGCTCCAAAGATCTTGTGTTTTCTCCTACTTGTAGACAGCCCTACCAAACCCCTAAATCCAGGAGCATGCACCCATTGGATTAATTTTGGTTCATGAAATAATGTCATTTATTTCCTGTCCAGAATTGTAGTTTTGCAAAACTTGCACTAGCAAGTTTCCCCTTTTGTCCAAATAACCTCACCACTCTCTCTTGCATCTAAGGAGACACTGATCTGGAGTTTTTGACCACTCCAAGACTTGCCTAAGTGCCTGTGGCATTTTGTCAAACACCTGGAGTGCATGGTCAGATTTGGCATGGATTTTAGTTAGCAGTGTGAACCTGATCCTCTGACCCCTTAAGCTTGTCCATTGATCTCCTTGCAAGCCATAGCCTAGACCTGCTAACTCCCAGCTCCAACCAAGCGCTCTGGAGTGATATGGCATTTCGCAGAGCATCTGGTGTGCGTGCGCTGGGCGCGCCCAGAGCGCACAAATTGCAGCCGCGCACACGAGCCGCCGCGTCGCGCCCCTGTCTTGGCCCACACTGCAGAACCTCGCCACGCACTCCCCGCCTCGCCACAACACGACAGCCCGCCCTGGCGCCCTACAGCGCCACCGCCAGAGCACTTTTGGCGGCACGCCGGCGTCGGCAGTGCGCCTTTGCCACGAGCAGCGCCGCCCAAGCCTCTCCCGCTCGCCACCTGGCCCCTGGAGCAGTGCGAGCTCATCCGCAAGCGTGTCTGCTAGCCCTCGTCGCTGCCACGTCGCCCTAGCTACAGAGAGGCGGTTCGCCGGAGAGCTTATCCACGGCCGCCGCGGAACCGCCTTGCCTCGCCTATTTAAGGAGGCCCCGAGCTTCCTCGAGCACGCAGGCAACCTCAGGCCACCCCAATGGCGCTCCCCTACCTCACATTCGACCCGGGGAGGCCTCCTTCCTCATCTCCGGCAACTCCTGCCGCCGCCACCGCCCCGGCCAATCCGGCACCTCCAGTACCTCCCCCTCTCCGTTCGCTTCGCCAGGAACCTCCTCATCCTCCCGTGAAACCGTCCCCCTACTCAATTTGGTTCGGGAGCCATCGCCGCCACAAAACCACTTCGCCCCCGAAGCCTCCTCCATCGCGAAGCTCGCCGCCGGCAGCTCCCTCCGTCCCCACCGGCCTGGCGACCACCTGGAGGACCGCACTAGAGTCGCGGATCCATCCAGACCCTCTGGAACCCGCGGGGAGCCACCGTTCGCCGGCGACGACCGCCGTTGCCCCGCCTCCGTTCGGGCAAAGGAAGAGGAGGGAGATATAGACCAGTCAAACCTGACCAGTGGGCCAGGCGGGCCCACTGTCAGTGAGAGGCGCGCCGTCCACGCGTGTTAAGTGGAAGCGTAAACTCCCCAGTATGTTTTCCCTGCACCGAAAGCATATTTCTATCTGAAACGTTTTTCTTTTTCTGTTTTATTTAAAATTAGATTTGACCAAATCTTTGACTGGCTCTATCTTTTTAAATATAAGTCCAAATGAACTGATTCTTTTTCCTACCTCTCTCAAATTTCACCTAGTTTATTTTAAGATTTATTTGAAAAAATTTCAGAACAAATTTTGGTGCTGTTTTTATTTTGTGTGTTAATTCTTTTATATTGCTAAAATAGGATTTTTGAAGAGAGGAGAAATGTTTCAAGTTTTGGAGTGCACCCTGCCTTTCCACACATTGAAGGCAAGCATTTTGAATCCTGGCATAATATTTTTGGTGTGATCGTTGATACATTTATAACACCACCGCATTTCGAAGAACTTGTTATTTCATGTGATATGATCATATGCATGGGTGTATGTTATTGATTTCCATGCTGTTGGAAATGGACACACTTGTGATGATAATCACCCTCATGTGCCTTGCATGCATACCGCAGGAACCCGGGAAAACCTCTGCCTTGGGTAGGCATCAGTTTGTCGCCGGTCTCCGTCGGGACGGTTATGTCTGGTATGGCATGGCAAGGTGATACGAGCGGTGACTCTGTTGGATTAAATATATTCGTTATACTAATCATGCAGGGAATACTTAAACCTCCTGAGTCAATCGTAGATCGAGTCTTGTGCCAGTAACCCCCATACTTGTTTTGTACTACCACTCGTCTCTACAGCAAGTAGAGTACGGTTCAGTAAGTTGTCAACCTCTTTCTAGCACACACCGTACAGAGAGGCCATAGTGGAAGATACCGGTTGTAGCTGGTAGGCAGGCCACCTGGTCCGGGGGCATGGGTGTTTCCGGTTGGGACCGAGAGGGGAGGCCACCCCTTAGAGCGCGCGATATAAGTTTGATCCCATGCTACGCGAGGTTGTATCCTCCCCACTTAGAGTTTGCTTGACAGGTGTCGTGGGTGATTCCTGACACGTGTGAGTTAAGCTGGTGTGTGCAAGTTAGGTGTGTTTTCAACAAAAAGACCGTAGACGGAATTAGCCCCGATGGACTAAAGAAATCCGTTACTCGTGGGTAAAGAGTACACCCTCTGCAGAGATTAAACCTATTCGAATAGCCGTGTCCATGGTTAAGGATTACAGTCTGGGATGGGTCAAGTGTCGGTCTTAGTGTCGGTCTTCGGAGGTGAAACTGTTAACCAGAACTGGAATTACTACTACTTTGACTTGTGAAAATTATGATTATTATTATTGTTGACTAACCCGTGATATTATTGTTATTATCGAGTATCTCTGGGATGGTTCTACCTCCGGGATATTCACTATGATTGTTTATTTTAAAGCCCTTTATGTGGTGTCGCTCAGACGCCCGACTGTGGCATTTCTTTTAAAGCCCTTTATGCGGTGTCGCTCAGACGCCCGACTGTGGCATTTCTTTTAAAGCCCTTTATGCGGTGTCGCTCAGACGCCCAACTGTGGCATTTATTTTAAAGCCCTTTATGTGGTGTCGCTCAGACGCCCGACTGTGGCATTTCTTTTAAAGCCCTTTATGTGGTGTCGCTCAGACGCTCGACTGTGGCATTTCTTTTAAAGCCCTTTATGTGGTGTCGCTAAGACGCTCGACTGTGGCTTTACTTGTTATTTATTTCATAAATTTTAATACTACTTTGTTATTGCAATTTTATAAATAACTTGCTTGCACGCATCAGAGATTTATTTATCTTTTGTGACTGACGTCATGAGCATAAAATATTTTCAGCACATCATTGTTATATTATACCTGTGTTCATAATGTTTGCGATTACATTCAAAGTACTCACTGGCTTGTCCCTGGCAATTGTCTTGGCCAGATTTTCTTGCACGAAGAGGAGCGACGCGATGACAGCCCCGGAACCTAAGTAATGGAGATAGCAGCCTCGCGAAGATAGGAGTTAACCTGGTCAGCTGTTCCCGTGGGAAATGGAGTCCCATAGACACTGATGTTTCACAACCCGCTTCCGCTATCAACCACTAGAACCCAATGGTTGTACTCACAGGCCGGAATGGTCTTGTACTACATATTTTGTATTCTGCTTGAGATTTCTGTATCAAGCTGGAGCCTCATCAGCTAACAGTAATCCTGGGGCTGATGAGCACGACGGTCTTTTCTGGAAATTTATACCCGGAAAACCCGGTCGTGACAGCACCCGGGCCCAAAGTTACAAGCATTAAGCATGGCAAAGTCATAGCAACACCAATCTAAGAACATAGTGGATATTAGGGATCAAAGCCTAACAAAACTAACTCGATTACATGATGAATCTCATCCAACTCCTCACCGACCAGCGAGCCTATGAAGAAATTACTCACTCCCGGTGGGGAGCATCATGGAATTGGCGATGGAGAAGGGTTGGTGACGACAAAGAACAAGGACCCCCCTCTTTGGAGCCCCAAACGGACTCCAGATCTGACCTCCCGAGGAAGAACAGGGCTTGGCGGCGGCTCCATCTCGTGGATCTTGATAATTCTTTATCTCTGATTTTTTTCTCCAAAAATAGGATTTTATGGCGTTCATTTCAGGGTCAGCGGGGCCACCAGGTGGGGACAACCCACCTGGGCGCGCCTGGAGAGGGGGGCGCGTATTGGTGGGTTATGCCCACCCGGGTGCCCCTCTCCAGCAGGTCTTGGTTCGAGAATTCTTATTATTGATATGAAAAATCCTCGCAAAGTTTCGTTCCATTCCGAGAACTTTTATTTCTTCACAAAAACAACACCATGGTAGTTCTGCTGAAAACAGCGTCAGTCCAGGGTTAGTTTCGTTCAAATCATGCAAATTAGAGTCCAAAACAAGAGGAAGAGTGTTAGGAAAAGTAGATACGTTGGAGACGTATCACAAGCCTCCACAAGAAAGACCACGACCCAAAGCCACCCAGGTATCCCTCCAGCCCTCGCAGTAATCATGCTCATTGATTAATCCAATCTGCGATTAACCCCGACATGTCTCCTCATGCTCCTCCCCCAACGCCGCGGGACAATAAAATAGACCATGGCCATGCGATCTTCACACAATTGAATCAAAGAAAGATTAGGGAGGACTCCTCGGAGTTATTCGGAAGGAGGTTTGGAGGCCACGACGAGGGACATGGGTATGTTTTACCATGAGCTGAAAGAGAGGCAGTTGTGCGGGCTTCATAGCCTAAATACAACATTGCACGGCCCGTTCTTCAGCGAGTCTGACCTCCTGGAGATCGTTGCAGACCATGACGCTCATGAGTGGGAGGTCATGGTTCGTGCTGGCACCATCGCCACTGTGATTTCTCGCCGACGGCGAGGGATCCCACGACATCTCCAACAGCAGGGACTTTAGTGTGAGGTAAATTATCTTGTCCAACCCCACGCACCCAGCTCAAGCCTTTCTAAATGCTTTTGTTATGCATGCTACTATCCTACCAATTATGATATTTGTTATGTTGTGCATAACAAAGCAGCTGTATGGTTTGAAGCTAGTAAAAGTAGCAATTTTCAATTCCTAGTTGAATTTTATTCGGTACCAAAATGTATACAAATAACAAACCATGCACAAGAATATATGTAATGAGAGTAGAGTAGCATGAAGTTACTTCTCTAGATTCCATAAGGTGTCTGGTGTACAGTCCTTCAAATTGGAAAAGGGAAACGTGCGATGAAGCTTCTGACCTAGTATGGAAGTTGACACATTTTGCAAGATCAACTTTCCAATCTGTTTTGATTAACAATACAGAGCTTGTTCAAATCACTGAAATGACAAAGGTCACAAACTTACTGACTATGAAACAGCTCGATCGCTGGGCAACGTGTTCTTTACACACAATCCAAATCAAGGAGAAATCGAGAGGGAGTCGTTGGAGTTTTTCTGAAGGAGCATGGGAGGAGGAGTCCGGGACGGGCAAGGTGGGGATGATGTAACATAAGCTGCAAGAGAGGCAACCATGTGGGCTCCATAGCCTCAACACGGCGTTGCAAGGCACATTCTTTAGCAACGCCAAACTCTAGACCTTGGTGGTCGCGAGTGGGAGGTTATGTCCCGCACAAGCACCATGGGCATGGGACATTTCCTTGCCAGGGGCAAATGGCCACATAACATCTCCAACGACGAGGACTTCAATGTTCAACTTTTTTTAGTGCTCTCGGGATTTTAGAAACATTTGTGGAGATTACATTTTTGAAAATAAGGGAATTATTGGCAATAAGAGGGATTTGTGTAGGATTTGCTATTTCTTTTGATGCATTTGTAAGCTCGCAACTCATTACGTGCTTGATTAGTGTAATCTTATGAGTAAATATGCCAGTGGTGATAGCTATCAAATAACACGATTCCTAGTGGTCATGAAAGAGACTTGATGGCGCTGTCATATGCCTTGTATGGGGATGAGCATTTGATGTGGTCCCTGGCTCCAAACTTGACAAAGATGATGAGGAACAACTTGCTCCATTGCCCATAGCTGGGCTCTGAAGGCCAAGAACATTGGTGACATAGGACTTGTTGTTGATTATTCTTCCTCTAAAGGGATATATTAATATCAAGAAGCTACCAATTACAATGGTCCTCTGCACCAACAAGAATAGAATTGAAGTAGCAGGGAAGGACTGGAGGGGGTAGCAGCCCATGTTGTAGTCAACACTCCCATATTGTACTATCTGCCAAACTAAAGCGAGTTCATTCGGTTGTTTCAGTCAACCACTGCAATGTGCACCTTTTAAGGGTGATTTTGATGGGGATTGTTGGCATTGAAATGTCCAACAACCTACATAATCAAGAGATGACTTGGAGAGCAAGTTAGCTTAAGCCACCAACTGTTGAATGTGCAAGATGGTCGAAGTTGTTAGAGTTGTATTCTAGCATGTATATTTTCCCCATTGCTAGAGAGCCATTGGCCCTCATGGAATACAAGTTGCATATTCCGAATATGGTATTAGAGCACAAAAGCTTGGTGTCATTAACAAATGATCTAGCTTCTGCATACATGTTAACAATCTCGAAGGTTATGCCATTCACTCTCAGTGACCCCAAAACCATCAATAATTAAATATATGCACTCATAGTCCACTGTGGACCGATAAGCAGTTGTTCAACATGCTGCTTCCTTCTGATATAAATTTCAGCAATGATGCTAAGTTACACATCATAGATGGTGAAATCCTTGCCCACTTATCTATATCTTTTTGGCTACAAAATAGCATATCTGGACTTCTCTCTATCATGTTCAAACAATATGGCAGCAAGGCTCTCGAGCACCTCTCTTCTTCTCAGGAACTATGGGAGTTCTTAACCATGAAGGGTTAAGTGTTTGTCTTTCAAATATCTATCGGTGCTCAGACCATTACTCAAGGAGGAAACTTGCTGATGAAGTTAATCTTACATGAGATGATGCTAAAGAGGCTTTTCGTTGCAAACAATTATTGTTGAGTCCAAATTACATACGAAGACTTAAGTGTTATGGTGACTGTGTTGATCTATCCAATTCTTATGAACAGTCTGATTTCATTCAAAACATCGACCAATCATCCAAATCTTCAATCATGGCATTTAAGTGTCCTAAGTGATCTTCTAAAGATGGTGTAAGGACACTCCCAATGCTTGTATCTTAACACAATTTCATAGGTAGGAATCTGATGTGGAACCCTATTTAATAAGGAAAAAGAGAGCAATCGTATATTAATCTAGATAATATAGATCTTAGCACCAAAACTAAGGCATCTCATGACTTTTCTCTCACAAAAGACATGAAATAAAGGTTATTTTAGATACAAGACTAAGATGTAGTGCACTGGGACTGCGCTAACACATGCCTAAAGATAATTAAATGCTGAAGATGATTGATGCAAGAAGTACCGGTCTTTACCTTCCAGCAAGCAAATTTCCCTTTAGAATTCCTTTCGAACTCTCATGTGCTAGCTGGAATAGACATAAATCACTGACATTGCTGAGGGCATGGGTAAATGCTTGGGTAACCAACACTTGTATGCTGTGATCAGGAATTCTTTTGTAGACCATTTAAACCCATTGGAGTGCCTTCTTCATTAAACATTTGGTAGAGCAAATTTCTTCAGTGAGAATACAAATGTCCGCAGGGCATTAACAAGAAAACTAATGTATCACATGAGGGATATATGTGTTGCTTATAACGGGACTTCTAGAAGTTCTTATGGGCAACTAATGTATCACTGACACTGCTCCCAAAATTAAAGTGCTAGATGCACCTTTTTTTAAATCCGGTGATGGCACTTTTCCCAAAATTAAAGTGCTAGATGCATTTCTCCCAAACACCAAAAATTCTCTTCTAGCAAATCCACCATCATGCAAGCCCGGTGCCTCCTGTCATGGCAATTCTTCCACACCTACATCCTCTATAAAACTGCCTTATGGCCAGACATGTGTGTTTTACACACAATCGACTCAAGTAGAGATCACGAGCTATGTTGCGTGGATACTTCAGAAAGCGTGCATATCCAACCGGATACTGCCCCAATACGGCCCGATATGTATCCCGGGCCTGATATGTGTCCCTCGATTTTTTCCAGAAAAATAGAAAATAATATTTGATACGCCTGGGATACGTTTTGGATACGTGAAACCCGTCGTTCGACTTAAAGTCCCCTCAGACTCCCTCGTGGAGCCGCCACAGCTCTTCATAAATTCCTAGCCCATAAAGTCCTCTCCTCACCCACTTTTTCAGTCGTACCGAAATTCAATCTAATAGTCGATCAGTCATCAGCTCACCGCCAGCAGGAGACTTCATCGTGTCCCCTGCACCAATGGGAGGTATTCTCTTCTCCCTCCGCTTCTCTAACCTCTCTTCATCTCCTTCTTTGATCTGCCCATGTGATGGGAGCACAACAAAGATCGTCGTGGTGATCATCGAGGATACGCAGGGCAGCCACAAGGCGGCTGAAAGATATGGGGATCCGTCGTGAGAGATCGACAGCTATGCATACCCTCTTTGTTTTCTCTCCATGTTTGATTTACTTTCATCATTGGTACCATGGATTGTGCTTTACTATATAAAAAAGCCAGCACTTCGCTAGATCTTTCAAATAAGGAAAACGACCAGGCCACAAAAACTGAATCCTGGCACGATGGCTGATGCCCGTCTGTTTGATCAGAGTAATGAAACCCAGTGACACTTTCCAGGTCATTTGTGGTTGGAAGCAAGAGGATGGATCATATGGTAGCCGACCAGAAAAAAGAAAGGGAAGGAGGGATGAACGAACCTGCGAAGTGACTCGAAGACGGCCGTCAGCCGGCCGCGGCAACGATGAATCCTGGTGGCGGTGACAGCGTCATCTGCCTCAACACAACTGCTCCGCTCTCACTCTCGTTCCTCGTCGTAATCATCATGCTCGGTGGCAGCTTGGATGCCGATCTCATGCCAGACGAGTGTTAACGTATCATGTGCTGCCTAGTCTCTTTCATAAGATCGGTCTTTTGGTTGCATTGGCTAGAACATGCACTTCTACCTGGTAGCAGAGCCAAGAGGTCTTGAGTTCAAGACCCGGCTGGCACAATTAAATTGCAGCCCACTTTCGATCCACGTTTAGGCCCGAGGGAGCCACACGTGAGGGGGAGTGTTGACGTATAATGTGTTGCCTAGTCTCTTCCATAAGATCGATCTTTTGATTGCATTGGCTAGAGCATGCACTTCTACAACGAAGACCAATTGGTGATGACGGAGTAGCGGAGTGTGGGTGAGGGAGTCCTGGATTAGGGTTGTTCGGATAGCCGAACTATACCTTCAGCCGGACTCCTAGACTATGAAGGTACAAGATTGAAGACTCCGTCCCGTGTCCGGAAGGGATTTTCCTTGGCGTGGAAGGCAAGCTTGGCGATACGGATGTTCAGATCTCCTACCATTGTAACCAACTCTATGTAACCCTAACCCTATCCGGTGTCTATATAAACTGGAGGGTTCTAGTCCGTAGGACAACATACACATCAACAATCATACCATAGGCTAGCTTCTAGGGTTTAGCCTCTTTGATCTCGTGGTAGATCAACTCTTGTATTACCCATATCATCAATATTAATCAAGCAGGACGTAGGGTTTTACCTCCATCAAGAGGGCCCGAACCTGGGTAAAACTTCGTGTCCCCTGCCTCCTGTTACCATCCGGCCTAGACGCACAGTTCGGGACCCCCTACCCGAGATCCGCCGGTTTTGACACCGACATTGGTGCTTTCATTTAGAGTTCCTCTGTGTCGTCGCCATCAGGAAGGATGCCTCGACCCGTCTTTAAAGACGACACCGTTGCTAAGGGAGCTTTGGCTGTCGGCTAAACCCTCCGGCTAGGTGGTTTTCTTATGACCACCTGTTCGGCTTCTACGCCGACGATGATCTCTCGATCCATCGAAAACAATCTTCATGTCAACTCGGAACTTGCCGAGAAGTTAAGTCCAATAGAGCTTTCCTCCATAAACGAGCTCTTGGATCGCTTCGCCGCCCTGGGAGTCGCTACGGATTATGACCAGATTGGGCCTAAAACCGATCTGAGAGAGATTAACTCTCCCCAAGCCACCCATCATGTTGCTGTGGTAGAGGGACAGTGCGGCGACCCTTCATCTATCCTAAGGACTCGCTACGTCTGGATTCCCGATCCCTCCAAGCCGGATGTCCGCGGAGGGGAGGATATCACTCAAGACCTGAACCGAGAATCAGGCGACGGACTGGATTCATTGGACGACACCCAGGAATCGAAACTTCTGAGTTCAGAAATTCCTCGGCCTCTGAGCCTCAGAAGGGGTAAGGCTTCAGATTCAATTCCACCCACCCACCCAAACATTAGCGATCTATCCCAAATCAGGCAAGAGCCCAAAGAAACAGTACATCATTACTGGGCCAGATTCCTCCTGGTTATGCACATGATAAAGGGCTGCCGCGAGGAAGACGCAATTTCATCCTTCTGCAATAATTGCACGGACAAGGGAATACTCAACGCCATAAGTCGCCGTGATATTACACGCTTCGTTGACTTAGCGTCCATAGTATGAAAGTACTGTGCGATGGAAAGCGCCTGGAAAACCGAAACAAAATTTTGGGACAATCCGACCCTTAATGCAAGCCCAGTCCAAAATAAAAGGGTGCATCTGTTGGAAATATGCCCTAGAGGCAATAATAAAAGTATTATTATATTTCATTGTTCATGATAATTGTCTTTTATTCATGCTATAACTGTATTATCCGGAAATCGTAATACATGTGTGAATACATAGACCTCAATATGTCCCTAGTGAGCCTCTAGTTGACTAGCTCGTTGTGATCAACAGATAGTCATGATTTCCTGGCTATGGACATTGGATGTCGTTGATAACGGGATCACATCATTAGGAGAATGATGTGATGGACAAGACCCAATCCTAAGCATAGCACAAAGGTCGTTTAGTTCGTTTGCTAGAGCTTTGCCAATGTCAAGTATCTCTTCCTTAGACCATGAGATCGTGTAACTCCCGGATACCGTAGGAGGGCCTTGGGTGTATCAAACGTCACAACATAACTGGGTGACTATAAAGGTGCATTACAGGTATCTCCGAAAGTAGCTGTTGGGTTGACACGGATCGAGACTGGGATTTGTCACTCCGTATGACGGAGAGGTATCTCTGGGCCCACTCGGTAATGCATCATCATAATGAGCTCAAGGTGACCAAAGTGTTGGCCACGATATCATGCATTACGGTACGAGTAAAGTGACTTGCCGGTAACGAGACTGAACAAGGTATTGGGATACCGACGATCGAGTCTCGGGCAAGTAACGTACCGATTGACAAAGGGAATTGTATACAGGGTTTGATCGAATCCTCGACATCGTGGTTCATCCGATGACAACATCGAGAAGCATGTGGGAGCCAACATGGGTATCCAGATCCCGCTGTTGGTTATTGACCGGAGAACGTCTCGGTCATGTCTACATGTCTCCCGAACCCGTAGGGTCTACACACTTAAGGTTCGATGACGCTAGGGTTATAAAGGAAGTTTGTATGTGGTTACCGAATGTTGTTCGGAGTCCCGGATGAGATCCCGGACGTCACGAGGAGTTCCGGAATGGTCCGGAGGTAAAGATTTATATATGGGAAGTCCTATTTTCGCCACCGGAAAATGTTCGGGATTTTTCGGTATTGTACCGGGAAGGTTCTAGAAGGTTCCGGAGTGGGGCCCACCTGCATGGGGGCACCCACATGAACGTGAGTAGTGGGGGAAAGGCCCCACACCCCTGGTCAAGGCGCACCAAGATCCCCCCTTAGAAGGAATAAGATCATATCCCGAAGGGATAAGATCAAGATCCCTAAAAAGGGGGGATAACAATCGGTGGGGAAGGAAATGATGGGATTTCTTTCCTCCCACCTTGGCCAACGCCCCAATGGACTTGGAGGGCAAGAAACCAGCCCCTCCACCCCTATATATAGTGGGGAGGCGCATGGGAGCTTAACACAAGCCAAGGCGCAGCCCCTCCCCTCCCCAACACCTCTCCTCCTCCGTATATGCTTGGCGAAGCCCTGTCGGAGTACTGCTGCACCAACTACACCACGCCGTCGTGCTGCCGTTGGAGCAATCTTCCTCAACCTCTCCTTCCCCCTTGCTGGATCAAGAAGGAGGAGACGTCTCCCGTCCCGTACGTGTGTTGAACGCGGAGGTGCTGTCCGTTCAGCACTTGGACATCGGTGATCCAAATCACGTTCGAGTACGACTCCATCATCACCATCCCCTTGGCTAGCTTCCGCTCGTGATCTACAAGTGGTATGTAGATGCAAACTCTCTCCCTTGACTCGTTGCTTAGATGAACTCATAGATGGATCTTGGTGAAACCGTAGGAAAAATTTTAATTTTCTGCAACGTTCCCCAACAGTGGCATCATGAGCTAGGTCTATGCGTAGTTCTCTTTGCACGAGTAGAACACAATTTTGTTGTGGGCGTGGATTTTGTCATCTTACTTGCCTCTACTAGTCTTTTCTTGCTTCGGCGGTATTGTGGGATGAAGCGGCCCGGACCAACCTTACACGTACACTTACGTGAGACCGGTTCCACCGACTGACATGCACTAGTTGCATAAGGTGGCTGGCGGGTGTCTGTCTCTCCCACTTTAGTTGGAGCGGATTCGATGAAAAGGGCCCTTATGAAGGGTAAATAGAAGTTGACAAAATCACGTTGTGGTTATTCGTAGGTAAGAAAACGTTCTTGCTAGAACCCAATTGCAGCCACGTAAAAGATGCAACAACAATTAGAGGACGTCTAACTTGTTTTTGCAGCGATTGATCATGTGATGTGATATGGCCAGAAGTTGTGATGAATGATGAATTGTGATGTATGAGATCATGTTCTTTGTAATAGGATTCACGACTTGCATGTCGATGAGTATGACAACCGGCAGGAGCCATAGGAGTTGTCTTTATTTTTTGTATGACCTGCGTGTCATTGAAGAACGCCATGTAACTCACTTTACTTTATTGCTAAACGCATTAGCCATAGAAGTAGAAGTAGTTGTTGGCGTGACAACTTCATGAAGACACGATGATGGAGATCATGATGATGGAGATCATGGTGTCAAGCCGGTGACAAGATGATCATGGAGCCCCGAAGATGAAGATCAATGGAGCTATATGATATTGGCCATATCATGTCACAACTATATAATTGCATGTGATGTTTATTATGTTTATGCATCTTGTTTACTTAGGACGACGGTAGTAAATAAGATGATCCCTTACAAAAATTTCAAGAAGTGTTCTCCCCTAACTGTGCACCGTTGCTACAGTTCGTCGCTTCTAAGCACCACGTGATGATCGGGTGTGATGGATTCTTACGTTCACATACAACGGGTGTAAGACAGTTTTACACAGCGAAAACACTTAGGGTTAACTTGACGAGCCTAGCATGTGCAGACATGGCCTCGGAACACGGAGACCGAAAGGTCGAACACGAGTCGTATAGAAGATACGATCAACATGAGAATGTTCACCGACGATGACTAGTCCGTCTCACGTGATGATCGGACACGGCCTAGTCGACTCGGATCGTGTAACACTTAGATGACTAAAGGGATGTCTAATCTGAGTGGGAGTTCATAATTTGATTAGAACTTAATTATCATGAACTTAGTCTAAAACCTTTGCAAATATGTCTTGTAGATCAAATGGCCAACGCTCATGTCAACATGAACTTCAACGCGTTCCTAGAGAAAACCAAGCTGAAAGATGATGGCAGCAACTATACGGACTGGGTCCGGAACCTGAGGATCATCCTCATAGCTGCCAGGAAACAATATGTCCTAGAAGGACCGCTAGGTGACGCTCCCGTCCCAGAGAACCAAGACATTATGAATGCTTGGCAAACTCGCACTGATGATTACTCCCTCGTTCAGTGCGGCATGCTTTACAGCTTAGAACCGGGGCTCCAAAAGCGTTTTGAGCATCACGGAGCATATGAGATGTTCGAAGAGCTGAAACTAGTTTTCCAAGCTCATGACCGGGTCGAGAGATATGATGTCTCCGACAAGTTCTACAGTTGTAAGATGGAGGAAAACAGTTATGTCAGTGAGCACATCCTGAAGATGTCTGGGTTGCACAACCGTATGACCCAGCTGAACATTAACCTCCCAGATGAGGCGGTCATTGACAGAATCCTCCAGTCGCTCCCACCAAGCTACAAGAGCTTTGTGATGAACTATAACATGCAGGGGATGGAAAAGACCATTCCTGAAGTGTTCTCGATGCTGAAGTCTGCAGAGGATGAAATCAAGAAAGAACATCAAGTGTTGATGGTCAATAAGACCACTAAGTTCAAGAAGGGCAAGGGTAAGAAGAACTTCAAGAAGGACGGCAAGGAGGTTGCCGCGCCTGGTAAGCCAGTTACCGGGAAGAAGTCAAAGAATGGACCTAAGCCTGAGACTGAGTGCTTTTATTGCAAGGGGAAGGGTCACTGGAAGCGGAACTGCCCCAAATACTTAGCAAATAAGAAGGCCGGCAAAACCAAAGGTATATTTGATATACATGTAATTGATGTGTACCTTACCAGTACTCGTAGTAACTCCTGGGTATTTGATACCGGTGCCGTTGCTCATATTTTTAACTCATAGCAGGAGCTGCGGAATAAACGGAGACTGGCGAAGGACGAGGTGACGATGCGCGTCGGGAATGGTTCCAGAGTCGATGTGATCGCCGTCGGCACGCTGCCTCTACATTTACCTACGGGATTAGTTTTGAACCTTAATAATTGTTATTTAGTGCCAAGTTTGAGCATGAACATTGTATCTGGATCTCGTTTAATACGAGATGGCTACTCATTTAAGTCTGAGAATAATGGTTGTTCGATTTATATGAGAGATATGTTTTATGGTCATGCTCCGATGGTGAATGGTTTATTCTTAATGAATCTCGAGCGTAATATTACACATGTTCATAGTGTAGATGCCAAAAGATGTAAAGTTGATAACGATAGTCCCACATACTTGTGGCACTGCCGCCTTGGTCACATTGGTGTCAAGCGCATGAAGAAGCTCCATGCCGATGGACTTTTAGAGTCTCTTGATTATGAATCGTTTGACACATGCGAACCATGCCTCATGGGCAAGATGACCAAGACTCCGTTCTCCGGAACAATGGAGCGAGCAACCAACTTATTGGAAATCATACATACCGATGTGTGCGGCCAATGAGCGTTGAGGCTCGCGGAGGATATCGTTATGTTCTCACTCTCACTGATGACTTAAGTAGATATGGGTATGTCTACTTAATGAAACACAAGTCTGAGACCTTTGAAAAGTTCAAGGAATTTCAGAATGAGGTGGATAATCAACGTGACCGAAAGATAAAGTGCCTACGATCAGATCGTGGAGGAGAATATTTAAGTCACGAATTTGGCACACACTTAAGGAAATGTGGAATCGTTTCACAACTCACGCCGCCTGGAACACCTCAGCGAAACGGTGTGTCCGAACGTTGTAATCGCACTCTATTGGATATGGTGCGGTCTATGATGTCTCTTACTAATTTACCGCTATCATTTTGGGGATACGCTCTAGAGACAGCTACATTCACTTTAAATAGGGCACCGTCTAAATCCGTTGAGACGACACCGTATGAATTATGGTTTGGGAAGAAACCTAAGCTGTCGTTTCTAGAAGTTTGGGGATGCGATGCTTATGTCAAGAAACTTCAACCTGAAAAGCTCGAACCCAAGTCGGAAAAATGCGTCTTCATAGGATACCCTAAGGAAACTGTCGGGTATACCTTCTACTTAAGATCCGAGGGCAAAATCTTTGTTGCCAAGAACGGATGCTTTCTGGAAAAAGAGTTTCTCTCGAAAGAAGTAAGTGGGAGGAAAGTAGAACTCGATGAAGTACTACCTCTCGAACGGGAAAGTGGTGCAGCTCAGGAAAATGTTCCTGTGATGCCCACACCAACTGAAGAGGAAACCAATGATGATGATCAAGGTACTTCGGATCAAGTTGCTACTGAACTTCGTAGGTCCACAAAGACACGTTCCGCACCAGAGTGGTACGGCAACCCCGTCCTGGAAATCATGTTGTTAGACAACGGTGAACCTTCGAACTATGAAGAAGCGATGGCGGGCCCAGATTCCAACAAATGGCTTGAAGCCATGAAATCCGAGATAGAATCCATGTATGAAAACAAAGTATGGACTTTGACAGACTTGCCCGATGATCGGCGAGCGATAGAAAACAAATGGATCTTTAAGAAGAAGACAGACGCGGATGGTAATGTCACCATCTATAAAGCTCGACTTGTCACTAAGGGTTATCGACAGGTTCAAGGGATTGACTACGATGAGACATTCTCTCCCGTAGCGAAGCTAAAGTCCATCCGAATCATGTTAGCAATTGCCGCATACTATGATTATGAGATATGGCAGATGGACGTCAAAACAGCATTCCTTAACGGGCATCTTAAGGAAGAACTGTATATGATGCAGGCGGAAGGTTTTGTCGATCCTAAGAACGCTAACAAAGTATGCAAGCTCCAGCGATCCATTTATGGGCTGGTGCAAGCATCTCGGAGTTGGAATATTCACTTTGATGAGATGATCAAAGCATTTGGGTTTATGCAGACTTATGGAGAAGCCTGCGTTTACAAGAAAGTGAGTGGGTGCTCTGTAGCATTTCTCATATTATATGTAGATGACATACTCTTGATGGGAAATAATATAGAATTTCTGGACAGCATTAAGGCCTACTTGAATAAGTGTTTTTCAATGAAGTACCTTGGAGAAGCTGCTTACATATTAGGCATCAAGATCTATAGAGATAGATCGAGACGCCTCATAGGTCTTTCACAAAGCACATACCTTGATAAGATTTTGAAGAGGTTCAAAATGGATCAGTCCAAGAAGGGGTTCTTGCCTATGTTACAAGGTGTGAGATTGAGCTCGGCTCAGTCACCGACCACGACAAAAGATAAAGAAGAGATGAGTGTCATCCCCTATGCTTCAGCCATAGGATCTATTATGTATGCCATGCTGTGTACCAGACCTGATGTAAACCTTGCCGTGAGTTTGGTAGCTAGATACCAAAGTAATCCCGGCAAGGAACACTGGACAGCAGTCAAGAATATCCTGAAGTACCTGAAAAGGACAAAGGACATGTTTCTCGTTTATGGAGGAGACGAAGAGCTTGTCGTAAAGGGTTACGTCGACGCTAGCTTCGACTCAAATCCGGATGACTCTAAGTCACAAACCGGATACGTGTATATGTTGAATGGTGGAGCAGTAAGCTGGTGCAGCTGCAAGCAGAGCATCGTGGCGGGATCTACGTGTGAAGCGGAGTACATGGCAGCCTCGGAGGCAGCGCATGAAGCGATTTGGGTGAAGGAGTTCATCACCGACCTAGGAGTCATACCCAATGCATCGGGGCCAATCAAACTCTTCTGTGACAACACTGGAGCTATTGCCCTTGCCAAGGAGCCCAGGTTTCACAAGAAGACCAGGCACATCAAGCGTCGTTTCAACTCCATCCGTGAAAATGTTCAAGATGGAGACATAGAAATTTGCAAAGTACATACAGATCTGAATGTCGCAGATCCGTTGACTAAACCTCTCTCGCGAGCTAAACATAATCAACACCAGAACTCTATGGGTGTTCGATTCATCACAATGTAACTAGATTGGTAACTTTAGTGCAAGTGGGAGACTGTTGGAAATATGCCCTAGAGGCAATAATAAAAGTATTATTATATTTCATTGTTCATGATAATTGTCTTTTATTCATGCTATAACTGTATTATCCGGAAATCGTAATACACGTGTGAATACATAGACATCAATATGTCCCTAGTGAGCCTCTAGTTGACTAGCTCGTTGTGATCAACAGATAGTCATGATTTCCTGGCTATGGACATTGGATGTCGTTGATAACGGGATCACATCATTAGGAGAATGATGTGATGGACAAGACCCAATCCTAAGCATAGCACAAAGGTTGTTTAGTTCGTTTGCTAGAGCTTTGCCAATGTCAAGTATCTCTTCCTTAGACCATGAGATCGTGTAACTCCCGGATACCGTAGGAGTGCCTTGGGTGTATCAAACGTCACAACGTAACTGGGTGACTATAAAGGTGCATTACAGGTATCTCCGAAAGTAGCTGTTGGGTTGACACGGATCGAGACTAGGATTTGTCACTCCGTATGACGGAGAGGTATCTCTGGGCCCACTTGGTAATGCATCATCATAATGAGCTCAAGGTGACCAAAGTGTTGGCCACGAGATCATGCATTACGGTACGAGTAAAGTGACTTGCCGGTAACGAGACTGAACAAGGTATTGGGATACCGACGATCGAGTCTCGGGCAAGTAACGTACCGATTGACAAAGGGAATTGTATACAGGGTTTGATCGAATCCTCGACATCGTGGTTCATCCGATGACAACATCGAGAAGCATGTGGGAGCCAACATGGGTATCCAGATCCCGCTGTTGGTTATTGACCGGAGAACGTCTCGGTCATGTCTACATGTCTCCCGAACCCGTAGGGTCTACACACTTAAGGTTCGATGACGCTAGGGTTATAAAGGAAGTTTGTATGTGGTTACCGAATGTTGTTCGGAGTCCCGGATGAGATCCCGGACGTCACGAGGAGTTCCGGAATGGTCCGGAGGTAAAGATTTATATATGGGAAGTCCTATTTTCGCCACCGGAAAATGTTCGGGATTTTTCGGTATTGTACCGGGAAGGTTCTAGAAGGTTCCGGAGTGGGGCCCACCTGCATGGGGGCACCCACATGAACGTGAGTAGTGGGGGAAAGGCCCCACACCCCTGGTCAAGGCGCACCAAGATCCCCCCTTAGAAGGAATAAGATCATATCCCGAAGGGATAAGATCAAGATCCCTAAAAAGGGGGGATAACAATCGGTGGGGAAGGAAATGATGGGATTTCTTTCCTCCCACCTTGGCCAACGCCCCAATGGACTTGGAGGGCAAGAAACCAGCCCCTCCACCCCTATATATAGTGGGGAGGCGCATGGGAGCTTAACACAAGCCAAGGCGCAGCCCCTCCCCTCCCCAACACCTCTCCTCCTCCGTATATGCTTGGCGAAGCCCTGTCGGAGTACTGCTGCACCAACTACACCACGCCGTCGTGCTGCCGTTGGAGCAATCTTCCTCAACCTCTCCTTCCCCCTTACTGGATCAAGAAGGAGGAGACGTCTCCCGTCCCGTACGTGTGTTGAACGCGGAGGTGCTGTCCGTTCAGCACTTGGACATCGGTGATCCGAATCACGTTCGAGTACGACTCCATCATCACCATCCCCGTGGCTAGCTTCCGCTCGTGATCTACAAGTGGTATGTAGATGCAAACTCTCTCCCTTGACTCATTGCTTAGATGAACTCATAGATGGATCTTGGTGAAACCATAGGAAATTTTTTAATTTTCTGCAACGTTCCCCAACAGCATCATCGGCAGACACCCGGGTCAAACACCAAAAGGCAAAAACCCTCTTCAGGGCATGGAACCGTACTGGAAGGATGGCTTAATGGACCCTGTAAAATTCATAGTACAGAGGACGCCACACCAACTCACAGCCTTAGAGCATGTTGGATACTCCGGTAGGTGGCCAAAATTGGCGAAAACCTCCTAATCCCGGAGGCCACAGAAAGCCACCCCAGAGACACTAATACGGTATTAACAGTCTTTGAGACCTTCACATCAAATAACATGCGAAAAAGGACACTCCGCAACCTTGTTGAAGTCTACCAAGTAGCAACAATAAACCCATGGAGTGACACGACCATTACATTCAACGCCAGTGATGAACCAAAATTCCGAACAGCCCGAGCACCAGCCACATTGGTCCTCAGTCCAATAGTGGACGGCTTTCGTCTCACCAAGGTACTCATGGACGACGGCAGCGGATTGAACCTCATCTATGAGGAAACTCTCCAAAAAATGGATATAGACTAGAACCGCATCACGCGAAGCAGCACAACCTTTAGAGGAATAATCCCGAGTCGGGAAGCACGCTGTACAGGAAAAATCACACTAGATGTGGTGTTCGGCACGCCGGACAATTACAGGTCCGAAGAAGTCACGTTCCACGTGGCCCCGTTCAGCAGTGGTTATCACGCTTTGCTAGGGCGGGAAGCATTCACAATCTTCCAAGCAATACCCCATTACGGGTACATGAAGCTCAAGATGCCCGGGCCTAACGGGATCATCACTCTCGCTAGTGATCCGTACATAGCACTCCGCGCCGAAAACAAGACAGCCGCACTGGCCCTCGAGGCACTATCCGAAGCCCTAGCGGCTGAGGAGCTGACTGCGCTGCGCTCTACGGTGAATAGGGATGATGTGGTACTCGACAAAAGATCCAAATCCACCTCCTTTAAACCAGCGGACGAAATAGTCAAATTCCAAGTCCATCCAACGGACCCCAATAAAACAGCTTCCATCGGGGCACAGTTAAACCCTGATATAGATGCCACATTGCGAGAGTTCCTATGAGAGAACTGGGAGATTTTCGCCTGGCACCCTTCAGACATGCCAGGAATCCCACGCAGGCTGGCCGAGCACAGCTTAAATATCCAAACAAGATTCAAACCTGTCAAACAGGCTCTCCGGAGTTTTTTCGAACCTAAGAGACATGCTATGGGAGAGGAGCTAGCAAAGCTATTAGAGGCCGGATTCATCAGAGATATAAAACATCCGGACTGGCTAGGAAACCTGGTGATGGTACCTGAGAAGGACAAATCCTGGCGCCTGTGTATTGATTTTAAAGACCTTAACAAGGCTTTCCCAAAGGATCCCTTCCCCCTCCCCCGCATCGATCAAATTATCGATGCGACCGCATGACATGATTCGTTGTGCTTCCTCGACGCATATTCTGGCTACCATCAAATTAAGATGGCAGAACCAGACCAAGCCGCAACGACATTTATCACACCATACGGGCCATTCTACTTCAACACGATGCCCTTCGGGCTCAAAAACGCCGGCGCAACATATCAGCGCATGATTCAGACATGTTTGGCAAGCCAGATCGGTAAAACAGTGGAGGCATATGTAGATGATGTGGTCGTCAAAACAAGACATGTTGAATCTCTAGTAGACGACTTGAGACTCACATTTGACAATCTCCGAACATACGACATCAAGCTCAACCCGGAAAAATGCGTTTTCGGTGTTCCAGCTGGAAAGCTCTTGGGCTTCATTGTATCCAGCAGAGGAATTGAAGCAAATCCAGCCAAGATCCGAGCTCTGTCGCAACTGGATATCCCAAAGGACCTAAAACAAATACAAAGGTTAACCGGATGTGTGGCGGCTCTAAGCCGCTTTATCTCCCGCTTAGGAGAAAAGGCCCTTCCCCTTTACCGCCTCCTTCGGTGCACCGAACACTTCAAATGGACGGACACAGCCACGGTCGGACTCAACGAAATAAAAGCCATACTGGCAACAAACCCAGTCCTGGCCGCGCCAAACACCGGCGAACCAATGCTATTGTACATCACAGCAACACATCAGGTGGTAAGCGTAGTGCTCGTCGTCGAACAAGAGGCGGACGGACACAAATTCCCCCTTCAAAGGCCGATCTATTATGTGTCCACTGTCCTCACTCCCTGCAAATCACGGTACCCGCATTATCAAAAGATCGCGTACGCGGTATTCATGACATCCCGGAAGCTACGACACTACTTTCAAAGTGTTCAATAACAGTAGCCTCGGAAGTACCACTTAACGACATTATAAACAACCGTGACGCAATGGGCCGGATTGCGAAATGGGCCATCGAGCTCCTCCCGTTCGACATTATTTATAAGCCACGACGAGCCATCAAGTCACAAGTTTTGGCCGACTTCGTCGCAGAATGGACGGAGGCCGAACTCCCTAGAGAGTACGACACATATTCAAATTGGATCATGCATTTCGACGGCTCCAAAATGTTGGCTGGACTGGGGGCTGGCGTCGTTTTGACGTCCCCCACAGGAGACACAGTTCAATACGTACTACAGATTCTGTACACGGACTCCAACAATGCAGCCGAATATGAGGCCCTTCTACATGGTCTCCGAATGACAGTATCCATGGGCATCCAACACCTAGAGGTGCGCGGGGACTCGAACCTCGCAATCTCCTAAATAAATGGAGACTTCGATGCCAAGGATCCGAAAATGGAAGCTTACCGCAACGCCGTCCTAAAAATGTCAGCTCGGTTCGAGGGACTTGAATTTCACCATATAGCCTGGGAAAATAATCAGGCGGCGGATGTCCTGGCACGCATCGGCACAAAACGCGATGTAGTCCCCCCAACATCTTCTTGGAAAGGCTTTTCAAGCCATCCGTGGTATGGGAAGGGGAGCCAAACAATAACAGCCCAGACCCAACCGCACTGCCTGACACCGAACATTCTGACACAATCGGAGGCTCCGCCATTGAAATAACACCTTCAGCCCACGTAATAATGGCCATCATCGCCCCGTGGACAGAACCATTCCTCGCCTACCTTACTTGGCAGGAACTCCCCGAGGACCAAAATGAGGCATGCTGCATAGTACGGCGATCCAAAGCCTACAGAGTCCACGAGGGAGAGCTTTATAAGAAAAGCACTATCGGAGTCCTTCAAAGGTGCATCTCCGAAGAGGAGGGGCGGAATCTCCTGGCTGAAATCCATGCCGGACTCGGCGGTCATCACGCTACAGCCCGGTCCCTAGTAAGCAAGGCCTTCCGTACAGGCTTTTATTGGCCGACGGCCCGGGCAGACGCTCAGGACTTAGTCCAACGATGCACCGGCTGCCAGCTCTTTGCAAACCAAAGCCATATGCCACCCACCGCCCTCCAAACTATCCCCATCACTTGGCCCTTTCGGTCTGGGGGCTTGATATGGTTGGACCCCTTAAAGGCGGAACCCACAAGCACAAATACTTACTGGTCATGGTGGATAAGTTCACCAAATGGATAGAAGCCAAGCCTGTTAAGACGGCCGAATCCGGACCTGTGATAGACTTCATATCCGGGGTCGTACACCGTTACAGCGTCCCCCACAGCATCATCACTGATAATGGCACGAACTTTACGGCCGACAAGGTAAAACTCTGGTGCAAAAACATGGGCATAAAGCTCGATTATGCTTCCGTCTATCACCCACAAACTAACGGCCAGGTCGAACGTGCAAATGGTCTTATCATGAGTGGCATCAAACCCAGACTAGTGCGGTCCCTCAAGGAATCTAACACGCACTGGGTAGAGGAGATCGACTCCGTACTCTGGGGGCTGCGGACCACGCCGAATCGCACCACCAGATACACACCATTCTTCATGGTGTACGGCACAGAGGCAGTTCTGCCTTGCGACATAATTCATGACTCACCTCGAGTGCGCATGTACGAGGAAAGAGAAGCCGAGCTTGATCGGCAGGACAGTTTGGACGCATTAGAGGAGGAGCGTGATGTGGCGAAAGCCCGTTCGGCATTCTATCAACAGCAAGCTCGAAGATACCAAAGCAGAGAAGTACGGGCCAAAAATTACAACATTGGCGAATTAGTTCTACGCCTGCCGGACAAGGAAAAGGACAAACTCAAGCCCAAGTGGGAAGGTCCCTTCATAATTGACCAAGTCCTGACTGGTGGAGCGTACCGCCTGCGAAACGCATCGGATAACCGACTCGAGTCGAACCCATCGAACGCAGCCCGTCTCCGAAGATTCTATGCCTAGCGCCGGATCCTGTGTTCGTCTCCTTACTCTGTCCATTTTTTATATACTGTCCGTCGTACATTTCTCTCCTTCTACCTTTTTCTCTCTCTTATAACCTTTAAAGGCTCACAAATTGACGCGCTATCCGCGCTCAGTAAACCTGGGGGCTTCTTTAAACAGAAGCTTATTTATACGGGCTTCATGCCTAACACATGTGTCAAACTTCCGCATGTACCTTTATTCACCATCATATGCATCGATATGACTTAAGTTTTGGCCAAGCTGGGTTGCCTGGCTCCTGTGCTTACCCCTACGTTCCCGATTATTCGGCTAGGTGGTAAAGGGAGCACCTCTGCGATTGTTACTGCTGGATCAGCCAAACATGTACCTCAGATGTTTCTTACTAACCATGTAATATAACATAACTAGTCGGGCACTTGTCTGTTCACGCACTAATGACCCCTACGCCTGGTCTCCACGCATTCCCCAGTTCCTATATAACCGCATGGGAATTCGGACACACTCCGGACCGTCAGGCCCCGAGGTTGAAGCGAAAAGGTCGGCTATGACAAATGATCTACAATCCAGCTACAAGGCATTATAAATGTCAATTCGATTACATAGTCATTTTGACTGATTGTATTCCTCTTCAATACCATCTAACAGGCTGTCTAATTTACAGTCCTGCTAGGAGTACTTTGCAGCCAACTCTACTTGGCCGTACACTAAGCTTACAGGGATCTCCTTCCCATCGGGCCCTACAGGACCAACCTCAGCCATATGGTTAGGGTCGGCCTGTGAATACCGCGTCTTCACCATGGCCCAGGCCTCCCTAGCGCCTTGACGGCAGGCTGATATCTTCCACAACTGAAAGCGCTGCCGTGCTCCCCTCGGCTTCTCCGCAAGCTCTCCAAGACCTTCGGGTGTGGAGACGGATGGCCATAGGACCTGGGCGACACCTCACATCACCTGCCGAACTCGATTGAGCAATTGCAAGAGCTCGGGAAGAAGGTCACCCGTAGAACCGGGCTTCTCCTCTACAGGACGACCTGTTAACATACCTACAGATATTGCTCTGTTAATCAACGGCACCGCCGGCCTTTCTTTTAAAAGGTTCGTTCAAGCACTTACTAAATATGCCGCGCCGAAGCCGCTGATTCTCCTTCACGGAGTCTGACAGCTGGGCACGAACATCTTTTAGCTCGACGCCCAGCCGGGTGTTGGCATCTTGGAGAACGTTCTTCTCCCCCATCACCTTTAACAACACCCTCTCACCAGCCCTTAGTTGGTGTTCGAGGTGTTGCCTTTCCGGATTCAATCCGGCGCCATCTGCAATTTTATTTGTCAGATTCGCACAAAAGCCGTGCTTCGCCACATACTTATCTTTTGAAATGTATATTACCAGAGGGGGTCTCCTTAGGCTCCCCCGCCGCGGCCAGTGCGGCCTCCAGTTGGGCTTTGCACTCGTCCAGCTCCTGGGTCAGTAGGGAATTCTTTTCTGTAAGAACCTGCATTTCAAATGATCCTTAAACCAGTTATTCTAACTGTTCTCAGTCTCGGGGGCTGCTGCTACATATATATTTACCAAAATTTTCTTACCCGTATGTCTTTTACATATTGCTCCGTGGCTCTGGCTAGACCATTTTGAGCGGCACGGAGGTGCGCATCTCACGAATTTAAGGCATCTAATGCCTCTTGGGAGAAGCAAGCGTCGCGAAGAATTGTCCGGCGACGCCTGTGGTTCACGGCACTTTCCACCTCTGAGTTGGTGGCAGATAACCCGTCTGCATCCTCCGTCAGAGGAACGTCTGGCACACGCCTCGCGCTCGCTTCCGCCCCCGGACCAGGCTTTGGAGCCTGGCTGGTGGAGGCGCGATTAGCAGCCTCTCCGGATATAGTCCAGCGAGGTCTCTTTGTCCTGAAAAGGGCATGAGTGTCAAATGTGCCTCGAAGGTATAACAACTGAGATAAAGGGGCGCGCCATACCTCCGGACTACACCTTTTTTCTGCCCATGGGGCCTTGCGGCCCCTGGTTGGTTTGCCGCTGCAGGTTCGGCCTTCTGCCTCAAAAACCTCCCCTGCAAAGTTCGGTTGCAATCAGGAAATTAAACACGCGTGGACGGACCCCTTTCCGGGGTACAGGGACTTCGGTCTCAGGTACCTGGGGTGTTCGGATTAGCCCGGGGTAATCGACTGTAATGGCCACCAGGGCGTTGTCCTCGATCAATTGATGGAACACTCCATCAATCAGCTCCATAGATATGTCCGGATCCTCTTGAGAGGCCAGATCGAGAGACCGTCCTGAGTCCTCGGGTTGTGGAGGCGGGCTGCTTATGTCCTTAATGGCCCGGCGCAGTTCCTGCGTTGAAGTCATCAGACTAAGTATTTAACAATGGGAACACTAAACGGATGAGCAAGTAAATGCGACCACTCACCCAGCTTGGGGGATTGTGCATAGAGAATCCACCCTGTGGGTTGACGCGGTGAAATTCCTCCTCTTCTCCCTTGTACAAAGTGGACAAGATCTTTAATAGAGCGGCAACTGAATTTGGCCCTTTACGGCCGTAGCGGGTGGCGTCGTCCTCCCCGTTGAAATCCCACATGGGGTGGCTTCTGTACTGAAGCGGCTGCACCCCCCGCATGATGCATTCGGCCATAACTCCGATCATGGTTAGTCCGGAATGGGCTAACAATCTTATTCGGCCCATGAGATAAACGATGTCCCTATCACTTTCCCTTTGAGGGCTCCGTGGACGCCAGCTTAGGCGCTTCTTTAAAGGAGCATTATCAAACTCTGGGAGGCCGATCCGGATAGGATCCGCCAGCGGGACGTCTTCTATATAGAAGCATTCCGAGGGCCAGTCTTCGGACGCCTTCTTTGGGGTTCCGGACAAATATCCGGTCCCGGCGATGCGCCATACTTCGGCTCCGCCCACTTGATACATTGACCCTTTCTTGGAACGAGGCACGAGGCAAAATAGCTCCTTCCATAGTCCGAAATGAGCTTCAATACCCAAGAACAGCTCGCGGAGGGCTACAAAGCCCGCGATATGCAATACTGAGGCAGGCGTGAGATGATGTAGCTGGAGGCCGTAGAACTCCAGCAGCCCCCGGAGAAACGGGTGGATGGGAAATCCGAGCCCCCTTATTAAGTAAGGAAAAAGGCACAGCCGCTCTCCTTTGGATGGATTAGGGGCATTCTCTGCTTGCTCTCCGCCGTTGTAGACGGCAAGACCGGCTCGGACCGGGACCATATAGGCCGGGGGGAGAAATCCCTGGGTCTGAAGCATCACTAGCTCGCTATGCAGAGTAGAACATCTCTCCCAATATCCAGGCTTAGGGCTAGGAGGGCGAGAGGAGGAGTTGCGGCAGCTGGCCATGGTGGAATGGACCTTTGTTGGATGCGCTCTGATGAACACTCGTGGAGAGGAGAAGGTGTGGATTGGATCTAAATCCTCATCCCCTTAAAAAGGGCAACTCATTTACACGGCTAGGGGTGTGAACGTAAAAACACTCGGACTTTTCATATTCGATTGACATGTGGAAAACGGCCATTATTGGGCGTAGAAGCCAAGGAGCGCCACATCTACAAGAAACCGGACTTTATTCAAACAGGTAAACGGAACTTGGAGGAGAAACCGCCTTGCAATGCCGAAGACAATCTGCGCGCCGGACTCATCTCATTGAAGCCTGGTTCGGGGGCTACTGAGGGAGTCCTGGATTAGGGGGTGTTCGGATAGCCGAACTATACCTTCAGCCGGACTCCTGGACTATGAAGGTACAAGATTGAAGACTCCGTCCCGTGTCCGGAAGGGATTTTCCTTGGCGTGGAAGGCAAGCTTGGCGATACGGATGTTCAGATCTCCTACCATTGTAACCGACTCTATGTAACCCTAACCCTATCCGGTGTCTATATAAACCGGAGGGTTCTAGTCCATAGGACAACATACACATCAACAATCATACCATAGGCTAGCTTCTAGGGTTTAGCCTCTCTGATCTCGTGGTAGATCAACTCTTGTATTACCCATATCATCAATATTAATCAAGCAGGACGTAGGGTTTTACCTCCATCAAGAGGGCCCGAACCTGGGTAAAACTTCGTGTCCCCTGCCTCCTGTTACCATCCGGCCTAGACGCACAGTTCGGGACCCCCTACACGTGAGGGGGAGTGTTGACGTATAATGTGTTGCCTAGTCTTGTTACCATAAGATCGGTCTTTTGATTGCATTGGCTAGAGCATGCACTTCTACAACGAGGACCAATTGGTGATGATGGAGTAGCGGAGTGTGGGCGTGAGGGGCAAGCAGTGGCGGAGCCAGGAATTTGCTCCTAGGTATTCATTGTAGATTTTTTTTTGCAATGCAATAGAAAGTGACTAAGCCAGATTTATTTTTGTCAATGCAATAGAAAACAAACTGAAATGTCTGAATGATGCAGATTCTTACATTACAAGAACACAAGAAAAATATCTGATTCATTCTACAATTGCATCAAACAAAGTAGCAATCAGTTGCTAATGCACACATGTACAGCCTGGCAATGAGCAGAGCTCCAAGTGGTCACATTCAATATTTCAATAGCACTTTTGGAGTTTTGGTCATGCCAATATATAATTTCATGGGTTTGTTTTCTTTTGAAAATTTAACAATACACAGTTGCATCTCATGTAGTATGCTTGCTGAAAATTACTCCCCCCATTCCATAATGTAAGACGTTTTTTTGCACTACACTAGTGTTAAAATGCGTCTTACATTATGGGACAGAGGGAGTATGTTCTTATGATAGTTAAACCTCCTGTGCTTAAAGTTGTTTGCATAGTTCATATGTCCGAAAATTTCTAGATGATTACTATGGTTTTCATTTTAATAGTTGGCAGATGGAAAGGATTCATGAACCATCAACATGATGCCAGAATTATCTTGATCTAAGAATACAGTGATTCGTTCTAAATTTCACCAAACAAAGTAGCAATCAGTGGCAGTGGCATGGACAGACATTTTCGTTCTAAATTTCATCAAGAAATATAGTGTTTCGTTCTTATAATTTCATAAAAAAGATTGGGATTCGCTATAAATCATAGGAGAAAATTACGTGGGCCGGAAACTTGCTTGCTGGTCCCGGGTGCCCTGTAGCCCTGGTGGTGTCGTCCGCCGCCGCGTTGTCGCTTCCATCACTGCAGCAGCTAGGTCGGGACAGCCGAGTAGGGGAGAAGCGTACTGATGTCTGGATCATGCTCCTCCCACCGGCCAGTTGAAGGCCGGCCTCCGTCAAGCGTCAGCTAGGTTAGGGAATTGGGAATCAGACGACTGGCTGGTTCGTGTCGTGTGTGGCGTCGACTGGAGTACTGGGCGCAGTCGGGTGACAGGTGGGTTGCTCTCGGGTGCTCTGCCGCTTTGGGCTTTAGATTGTGGCTTGATTAAATGCTTGGGGGATGTATAAGTGTGTATATAAACTATTATTTTTTGCCAAAAACTTGGGTATTCCATGGAAATCCCAGGAATACCCCTGCCGCCGCCACTGGGGGCAAAGTGGAGATTTGATTAGGAGCAGGCGCGGGATGGGGGTAGGCCGGTAGGGCGCGTAACGAGCGAGCGTTCGTGATGCTTGAATGAACAATGTAACAAATGAGACTTTTTTTACGAGGGTGGGTTCGCTCACTCCTGACTGACTGACTGCAGCCCACCCTTGACTACTACTCTATAGCGCCTAGCCCCAACGCTTTCATGCACGGACTCGCCCGTTCCGGCAGGCCACCTATCCACATGAATATGAAAAAAGAAAGACTATTGTCCCATGGACACGCGCTGCACAAAGAGAATACTGGCCATGATGAGTAAAGGAAAAGGGCAACAAAGTTATAAAACCCAAATTATCTAGATGAAAAACCAAGAAGCGAGGAATGGCGATACCCGTCCCTTGGTCCTTCCATCGATGGGGATGACACCATTGCCCTCAGTGCCACACTATCGACCAATACCTTCCTTTCGTCGACTGGGGCGGCGCCATTCCAATATTCATACATGTGCACAGGGTGCATGACAGCATGAGTGCAACACATCTCCATTAAGGGTACATCACTCAAAAACTACAACAGCAGCCATGAAACACCTGCTCTACACACGTCACTTCTACATACTACACAATCACACAATCAAAAGTCAAAGGCAGCAAATCACCATCCTTAAGAGAAGTGTTCTCAAAGATGGAAATGTGGGCCATAATTGTAGCTAATGTGATAAACAAGTGGGTAAGAATGACTGACCAGCAGAACTAAACTTTTGTGATACTGTATCTAGATATTAACATCTTGAAATTCAAAATACCATGCAGGGCTACTTTGTCCTACTATCATGGATGCCGGTGTACTTCAAAACGGTATGTCATCAAAGCTTCTAAAATCATTCTAATGGGTCTGCCTTACAAGTCAGCTATAAGCTGTTCATTCTGGCTATTATCCCAACAGGTATATAATGTCAATTTGAAACAAGCTGCATGGTTCAGCGCCATACCTTGGGGCGTCATGGCTCTATCAGGATATGTTGCGGGAGCTTCTGCAGATTTCATGATCAAATCCGGCTTATCTATGGTGCGAATCCGGAAAATTTTGCAGTCAATTGGTTTTATCGGGCCAGGTGTGTCATTGCTATGTTTAAGATTTGCCCAAACACCATCGGTTGCAGCAGTTATCATGACCGCTGCCTTGGGTTTGATTTCCTGCAGTCAAGCTGGGTACTTTTGTAATGTACAGGTAACTACTGTTCATGTTTCCTCATATCATATCCTGATCATACCATCTCTACTCAGAGTGCCTGTTCTTCTGAATCAGTAGCTCCACTAACAATATGAATGTGTTTCACTATTTTCTTTCCGTCAGGACATTGCCCCAAAATACGCTGGATCCCTACACGGTATGTTCACAAACTTCTTTGATAGCATCAGTAGACAACAAGATCCATATTTCTGCATTGCTGAATTGATTCTTCAGCACTTATATCTGGCATCTCTAAGCTGCTTGAACAGGAATGACGAAGGACATTGGGACAGTGGCCGCCATAGTTAGCACAGTAGGAGCAGGATACTTCGTCCAGTGGCTGGGATCCTTCCAGGCCTTCCTCACCCTAACGGCGGTGCTCTATTTCAGCGCCACCGTCTTCTACAACATCTATGCGACAGGAGACCTGGTTTTTGACTGAGCTGAAAGACACTGTTAATGTCAAATGTACAATTACAGCTTGTAAAATGTCTGTCTGCGCCCACCGCGCAGAGCAAGGAAACAAATAAAATTAAGATTGATTGGTTGGCTCATTCATATAAGACTTAGCGCAACCATGGTGGCTTTGTATCCGTGAAAAAGGTAGGGAATGTGGAGATCTCTTCAACAAAATTATCTCTCTTTTAGTACTCCCTCCGTCTCATAATGTAAGACGTTTTTGCAAGATATGTTAGCTTGTAAAAACATCTTATATTATGAGACGGAGGTTGTAGTAAGAAAAGGTACCAGCAACTGATAACCATGTCGCCTCTTACATTACTTTCACTCATTTATCCATTCAGGTTACAGAGTTCAGTAGTACTGAACTCTGAACAATCGAACAATGTTTCAGGCTTTATATTTACAGCCGGGCATATTCATGCCGTTTACAACAGTGGCAGCTCTCATTGTTCTACCTTCCCATGCCTTCTCTTAATATACAGAAGTTTCCATGATGCTTTGTTACCTCAAAACGATCGATGACATTTCATATGACCGAAATCCTAGTCAGGAGTCACTGCTGCTAGGTTTGTTCGAAACTGGAATAACCTATAGACAGAAAAACGGTCTATTAGGAATTGGTACATGAAACTTTGTGCTTGGCTAAATCCACATGCGAGACGAACGGATCAACATAGTGGCCATTCAAGAAATCATGCGCACGGATTTCGCTCTTCAGGAGCTTGAACGGTCGAGCACCCACCTCTTTGCCTCGCACTGGTTCCCTTCTAGTGAGAATGCCGGCCATTCGGGTGGGCATCCTTTTAGGCGTAAAGGATGCCACCTTCGAGGTGGGTAGCATGGACATAGGCGAGTTTTATGTTAGCATGGAGGTCTTCGATAGGATCTCAACTTCAAATGGGAGAATGTGGTAGTCTATGGCCCCGCCGACCACCATCGTTCCGAGGCCTTCCTCGACGAGCTCCTGAGGAAGGTCTCCGCCGCCCAATTACTCGTGGTAGTTGGAGGCGACTTCAACCTTATCGGTTAGGCCGAAGATAAAAGTAATAATCTAGTTACCCTCGGATGCAGATGTTCAACGAATGCATTGCTGATCTCAAAAGATAGGGTTGGTGCCAGGTTCACCTGGACAAACCGTCAGACGGACCCGATGCGGTCCGTCCTGGATCCCGTTTTTGTGTCTCCGGAGTGGGAGCTTTGCTGTTCCCTTGCCTCCCTTCGGACAATCATCAGGATCGGGTCTGACCACGTCCCACTTCTCTTATCTTTGGAGAACGATCGTCCACCCCCACCCCCGCATTTCCGCTTTGAGACCTTCTGGCTTAACCAGGAAGCATTCATCAAGGCCATCCGTGACGGGTGGAGTTGCGGCCTAGGTTGCCCCTCACCGGGCCCTCTCTGCCGTTGACTCCTGGCACTTCTGTGCTAAACGTGCGCGCCAGTTTATGAAGGGATGGGGTGCTAACCTCTGTCGGAATTTGAGGAAATGTAAGGAAGATCTTCTCACCTCCATCCAGACATTAGACCTCCGCGCGGATGCCTCGGGCCTGTCTCCAAACGCATGAATACTTCACTATGATCTTGAGGACCAGCTTACGATAATTTACATAGACGAGAAGGCCTTTTGGCGCTAGCGAGGAACCCAGAGATGGGTCCTCCAAGGGGACGCTAATATGGAGTACTTCCAGGCCATTGCCAACGGCCGAAGACATCATAACACCATCCCTCTCCTTTGGGATGGCAATAACCCCTCCAGCGACCGACTAACATTCACGCTCACGTCGATGGCTTTTATAAAGCCCTCTTCTCCTCCACTCGGGGAGGGGTGGCTCTGGCTCCCAATATCTGGGCCGAGCACCAGTGTGTCTTGGCTGTCGAGAACGCTGCCCTCACGGCTCCTTTACCGAGGAGGTTCTGTTGGCCATTAAGGGCATAAATCCGGCATTTGCCCCGGGCCCCGATGGCCTCCCGGTTAAGGTCTTCTAGACCTTTTGGAATGCTGTCAAGCATGAAGTCATGGCGCTCTTCGAGGAGTTCTACGTGGGCTCCATAGACATGGCCCGACTCAACTATGGGATCATCACCCTCATCCCCAAGGTGCCTGGGCCTCGGATATCCGCCAGTTCCGCCCGATCATGGTGATCAATGTGATCTTCCGCATTCTGGCGAAGAGGTACGCCAAAAGGGTGACCTCGCTTGTTGACCACATCACCCATCCCTATCAGTCGGCCTTCATCCAAGAGAGATATATTCTGGATGGGGTCTTGGTTTCCCATGAAATCCTTCACGGGGTCCGAGCTAGACCACAGAAGGCGGTATTCCTCAATATTAATTTTCATAAAGCATATGACACAGTGCACGGGCCCTTCCTTCGGGAAGTCTTGCTCCGTAAGGGCTTCGATCACCGTTGGGTCACCCGCGTCATGCAGATGGTCTCCTGCGAGCATACTGCGGTGAAAATTAATGGGGAGATCAGCCTCTTCTTCCGCACCTTATGTGGGGTTAGACAAGGCAACCCCTTATCACCCTTCCTGTTCAATATGGTGGTCGATGCCCTCGCTACCATACTAACAAGGCCAAGAACGAGGGTCATATCCGCAGTGTGGTTCCGCACCTTGTGGAAAGGGGTGGGGTTCCCCCCTGCAATATGCCAATGACACCATTATCATGGTAGAAGACTCCACACGGCTAACATCGCAAATTTGAAATTCCTCGTCTGCTTTCAACAGATGTCGGGTCTCACAATCAACTTAGACAAGAGCGAAGTGATGGTTTTTGGCTACTCGCGTGCCGAGCACCATAGCATTGTGATGTCTACTATGCAACTTTATTTTTGTAGACACGTGTTAGGCCTCCAAGCGTAGAGTTTTGTAGGATAGTAGCAATTTTCCCTCAAGTGGATGACCTAAGGTTTATCAATCCGTGAGAGGTGTAGGATGAAGATGGTCTCTCTCAAACGACCCTGCAACCAAATACAAGAAATCTCTTGTTTCCCCAACACACCCAATAAAATGGAAAATTGTATAGGTGCACTAGTTCGGCGAAGAGATGGTGATAAAAGTGTAATATGGATGATAGAAATATATTTTTTTATAATCTGAATAAATAAAAACAGCAAGGTAGCAAATAGTAAACGGGCACAAAAACGGTATTGCAATGCTTAAAAACAAGGCCTAGGGTCCGTACTTTCACTAGTGCAAGCTTTCAACAGTGGTAACATAGTTGGATCATATGATTATCCCTCGAAGTGCAATAAAGAATCACTTTCGAGTTCCTATTAGCGGAGAATAAAAGATAGAAATTATTTGTAGGGTACGAAACCACCTCAAAGCTATTCTTTCCGTTCGATCTATTCAAGAGTTCGTACTAAAATAATACAAAGCTATTCTTTCCGTTCGATCTATCCTAGAGTTCATACTAAAATAACACCAAAGCAAATTCATATTCATAATAATCAATGCAACAAAAAGAACTACAAGGAGACCCCAAAGTGTCTATCGAAGAAAAGATAATAAAAACGTGCATCAACCCCTATTCATAGATTACCCCAATGTCACTGTGGGAATCCACGAGTTGAATGCCAAAACACATATCAAGTGAATCAATATGATACCCCATTGTCACCTCAAGTATTCATACCGCAAGACATACATCATGTGTTCTCATATCTGAATATTCAATCTGACAAGACAAAACTTCAAAGGGTAAAGATTCAATTCATCACAACAAGGGTATAGAGGGGAGAAACATCATATGATCTGACTATATTAACAAAGCCCATGATATAGATCACGAGAGAGAGAGAGAGAAATTGAATACATAGCTACTGGTACAAACTCTCAGGCCCGAGGGTGGACTACTCCCTCCTCATCGTGGCGGCTGCCGGGATGATGAAGATGGCCACCAGAGATGATTCCCCTCTCCGACAGGGTGCCGGAATGGGTCTAGATTGGTTTTCGGTGGCTACGGAGCCTTGCGGCGGCGAAACTTCTGATCTAGGTTAACCCCGAGGGGTTTCGGAATATTTGGGAATTTATAGTGCAAAGAAGGGGTACGGGAGGCCACCGAGGTGGGCACAACCCACCTGGGCGCGCCAGGGGGCCATGGCGCGCCCTGGTGGGTTGTGCCCCCCTCAGGGCACCCCCAGGTGCTGCTCTGGCCCATCGGGAGTCTTCTGGTCCATAAAAAATCCATAAAAAGTTTCTCGGTGTTTGGACTCTGTTTAACATTGATTTTCTGCGATGTAAAAAACAAGCAAAAAACAACAACTGGCACTAGGCACTGGGTCAATAGGTTAGTCCCAAAAATGATAAAAGTTGCTATAAAATGATTGTAAAACACCCAAGAATGATAAAATAATAGCATGAATACTTCATAAATTATAGATACGTTGGAGACGTATCAGCATCCCCAAGCTTAATTCCTACTCGTCCTTGAGTAGGTAAATGATAAAAGAAATAATTTATGAAGTGTGAATGCTAGCAAAGTGCATAAGTTTGATCAATGATAATTTCAATCACTTCTCCTAGCATCATAACAACAAATATTTCTTATAAAACTTCTCATGTTAAAGTGGCTACCAATTCACATGTTAAGGTTCAAACAATGAACTCTCTTGAAAGTCAACAACCTATGTTCTCAGTCACCAAGCAATTGCAATTCAACTTATTCAACAGAGTTTAAGTAAGAGCTCCACATACTCAACCATCATATAGTCTTCTATGATTGATAACACTCACGGCATACACATGAGCAAAATGTTTCAACCGAACACATAGAAAGATAGGGGCTTATAATTTCGCCTCCCAACGTATTCACCTCAAGGGTGATGTCAACAATAATAACTCATGCCACCCATATTCAACTGGAAATATGTGCCTAGATCTTTCCTCACCACATGATGCTTGCCAAAATAAAAAAATAAAAAGGAATAGAGAGAAGAACTTTGACTCTTTGAATAAAAGTAAATACATAAAATTAAAAGATAGGCCCTTCGCAGAGGGAAGCAGAGGTTGCTATGAGCTTATTTGTTTGTATGCTCAACCCCTTAGTGCAAAAGAACGTCACGTTATATTGCCCCTTGTGATAGCAACCTTTATTATGCAGTCTGTCGCTTTTATTGCTTTACAATCACAAGTTCGTACAACACTCAATTTTCTCTTACACTAAATGATCTTACACTTTTAGAAGCAAATTTTATTGCCTTATTGCACGGATGACAACTTACTTGAAGGATCTTGATCAATCCTTAGGTAGGTATGGTGGACTCTTGAATATAAGATTTGGGTTTAAGATTTTTTGGATGAACAAGTAGTATCTCTACTTGGTGCAGAATTTTTGGCTAGCAAAGATGGGGGGCAAGCACCACATGTTGAAGGATATATGACAATATAACTTCTATGTGAATATGAACAAACATAAACCATTATGTTGTCTTCCTTGTCCAACACCAACAATTTTGGCATATAATATTTTGATGGGGGCTCACAATCACAAAAGATTTCCATGATAGTGTATTTGCATGTGAAAGTTCTCTTCCTTACACTAATTATTCGTGAATTGCTTGTATGACCAATATTGTGATTGTCAAGCCTCAAAAGATTTCATTTTCTAAACCCAATGTGAAGTTACCACTAGGCATGATATGATTTCAACTTCATGATGTTCAATTCACTCAACAATTTACTCATATGATATAAGTGAAGCACAAGAGTAAATGACATAGGAAAGAGCTTCGTTGACGGGATGTGAATGTCGCTTACTTAGCCTCCTTGGCAACTATTTGAGGACTCTATTTTATTGAAAACTTTCAGATCTAAGTATTTTATTAAAACAACAAGCAAAATGAAAATAAAATGACATTCTAAGAATAATACAACTCATGTGAAGAAGCAAAAACTTAGGCTCAAGCGATACTAACCGATAATTGTTGAAGAGGAAAGGTGGGATGCCTATCGGGGCATCCCCAAGCTTGGATGCTTGAGACTTATTAAAATAATATCTTGGTATGCCTTGGGCATCCCCAAGCTTGAGCTTTTTGTGCCTCCTTAATTCTTCTCATATCACGGTTTTCCTAAACCTCAAAAGCTTCATCCACACAAAACTCAACAAGAACTCGTGAGATAATTTAGTATAAACCAATGCAAAAACCTTTTCATTCTCTACTATAGAAAATCACTAAAATTATTATTTAAAATTGCATACTAAATGCCTATTCATATTTTATACTCCTATCCTGTGACACTCCAAAATTTTAATTTGGTTTTTATCAAAAACTTTGTGGTTTTTGAAAAGAGGCCATTTAATTTTTTTTTCCAAAAAACCTTCCTCTTAAAAACTTCCTTTGCTTTGGCAAGGATTTTATTTTTTTCAAACTTTGGTGTTTGACCTTTTGAAACTTCTTCTCTGTTGGTTCCCTCTCAAATTCAGTTTTGGGAGTTTAATCTTTTTATTTTAAAATGAAACTCTATGAAAAACTTGGGATTTTCATATCTTGAAAACCACCCATGACTTTGCATTTTTGCCCATGTGATAAAACCCCTCCAAAACCTCCCCTACTCCTTGTGATCAACCTAAGTTCTCTGTCCCAACTAATCCAAGCAAGTTTTGGATTTTATTCTAATTATTTTTCCTCTCAAATCAATTCTGAAAATTATTTGGAGCCTGAGTGATTTTCAAAGCAAGTACCCTATTGCATTTGAGTTTTGACCTCAAACCAACTCTCCTGGTTAGTCCTTTGTACCCACAACCCAGAACCATCTTGATCCACTCCTCCTCTTTTCAAATTTTTCAAAATTCAGACTCTGCAAGTTTGGAACAGATTTGCCAAATTTGGTGAAATTCATATCTACACTGCTCCAAAAATTCCACCAAAATTCAGGCAGCCTACTTGAGCAATGAGAAGCCACTCCACCAAAAATCAGCTCAAGGAATAATCACCAGAGGCAAAATTCATTCGGTCGAACACCTTGCATGCACTGTTGCTGTTCAAAATTCAGAAAATTCAGACTTCAGTGTCATTTTGCGTTCGTCAGCTTCACTCACGCGTTCACAGTGCACTTGGCACGTTCCTCGCCGCCTCTTCCTACTGTCTGGAGCACCACACGCGCACTTGGCCTCTTCCTGGCGTCAGTGGCACGCTGGCCCGCCCTCGCCGGCGTCTTCTGCGGCATCGGGACCTCCCGTGGCGGCCGACAGGGGACAAGAACGGCGGCTCAACGCCGTTCCGCGCCGCCCATCGCCCCTCTGCTCTCCGCGTGGCCTCGTGCGTGCCAGCGCACGCCCGTGGCACCGCCACCGTGGCCCGGCAAGCACGGAATGTGCTCCCTGCCGCCGACGGGCCGCGCCACCCCCGTTCCGTCGAGCTCGCCCCTAGTACCAAATCCCAGCCCGATTAGCACCTAAATGGAACCGGTGAACCCCAACGGCGATGCCCAAGCCCCTAATCCCACTGCACATCCACAACGCCGCCGTAATCACTCGCCGGAGACCCCCGTTCACGGAAACCGCCTCGGGCCGCCTATATAAAGGGCCCCCGAGCTCACCCTTGTGCACGCATCATCACCACTCCTCACCAACGCCCCGCCAGGCCACTAGGAGGACCTCGAGGAGGTCTCCTCCCGCAACTCCGGACGCCCCGATCCGCCTCGGCCTCCACCACGATTCGCTCCGGTGAGGCCATCTCCGGCGCCCAAAACCCGTCCGTTACCCTCTCTAGCTACCAGGAGCCTAACCCCCTCCTCAATTTGATCTCTGCAGCCCTCTCCAACGAGTCCCTCGACCACCCGAGCCGCCGTCCGCCGGAGCAAAGCTCGCCGTCGACGTGGTACTCGCCGGCGACCACCACCACCACCAACCGACGCGGAATGGCGCCCTGAGCACGGAGGTACCCTCCGATCCCCCTGCCTCGCCGTGGATCGCCGCCGGCGACCACCGCGGCTCTCGGGCGCCGATGAGCTTCATCCCCCCCCCCCTTTTGAAAGTTCAAACCTGACGAGTGGGACCCCACCGTCAGCCTCTCTGCCCTCTCTATTGAATCGTTTTCTGGAAGCGCCTTCGGGCAAAATGCGCTTTCCTTTTGGGCTGGCGTAGTTTCTGCCGAAGCGCTTTCTGTTTTTATAAGCTAGCCCCTGGAAATCTTCTGTTTCATTACAGATGAGTCCCTCGACAAAAACCCTTATAACTTTTAAACAAAAAAGTATTTTTGATTGATTCTTTTTCTGTTCTCTTTAAAATTTTGTCTAGTTTTTTACCAGATTTATTTGAAAAATATTTGGTATACTTTTTGTGCACTCCTTGGTATTTACGATAGCGCATATATTTCTTTATACCGTAGATACCGAAGGAGGTGACGGAGCCGCGAACTTCACCGAGCTAGGCTCCGACTACTCTGAACCAGGCAAGCATGTTTGAACTTTTGATATGATGAGTGTCTTGGCATGTTTTGCATTTAGTTAGTTTAATGGCATGTTGAGGAGCATATCGATGAACGTTATTTTATGCAATATTGAGGTAAGTGAGTTCGATGATCCATAAGTGGATGGATGTGAGTATGAATGGCCATGTGTTGGCATGAGGATGGGTAAGATGGCAGTGTCGTAGCATGCCAGTCTTATGCCAGACTATGTGACTTCAGTGTCAAACCGTAACGATCCAGTTCCTCTCATTTCCTTCCCTGTACTACCACATGTTTTCTGCAAGGAATATGGTTTAGTAAGTTGCAAACTGCTTTTCTGGTACACACCAAAAGGAGAGGCCGTGATGATGGTTCCATGGCCCTGGATTAAAGCCATTCATCCGGTCAGGGGGCATGGGTGTTTCCGGTTGGGACCGAGAAGGGGGCACCCCTTAGAGCGCGCGTATATAAATTTGATCCCATGCTATTCGAGATTGTGATCTCCCCGTCTCAAAAGTTTTTCTTGTACGATGTCTAGGGTGATTCCTAGCATCGAGAGGTAGGATGGGTGTGTACTGGTTAGCTGTGTTTTCTTCCGAAATACCGTAAACGGAACTAGTCCTTCGTGACTACGGAAATCCGTTGGCTGTGGGAAAAATTTTGTACAAACTCTGCAGAGTCATATATTCCTCCAAATCATCTATTCCCTGTCCTAGATCGATATTATCTTATCCTAATCAAATGTCAGTTTTGATGGCAGAGACTCCGGTGATTCGCATGAGTGCTAATTCCGGTTAAATGATTATTCATGTGGATGGACTAACCCATTTATTCTCATGAATTAAATGTTTATTATGAGTATTATTTACTTGTGAATAAAAGCCCTTTCTGCGATGTCGCTCAGACGTCCGACTGTGGCATTGTTGTATTTTACTTTCTTTTAAAGCCCTTTCTGTGATGTCGCCCCGACGTCCGACTGTGGCATTTCTTTTAAAGCCCTTTCTGTGATGTCGCCCCGACGTCCGACTATGGCATTTCTTTTAAAGCCCTTTTTGTGATGTCGCCCCGACGTCCGACTGTGGCATTTCTTTTAAAGCCCTTTCTGTGATGTCGCCCCGACGTCCGACTGTGGCATTTCTTTTAAAGCCCTTTTTGTGATGTCGCCCCGACGTCCGACTGTGGCATTTCTTTTAAAGCCCTTTATGTGGTGTCGCTAAGACGCCCGACTGTGGCATCATTTCCTTATATTTATTTGTTCACCTTTCGAGGCGTCGCTTCAGACACCCGATCGGTAGTTATTTATGTTTTGTTGGGATTTCAGGCGGACTACCGCCGTTTCCCTTTTACTTACCTTGTTATGCTAATTTTTGAATGTACATTGGTGAATTAATCATGACGCATCCATGCATGCATTTGTTATATCTTACGTCCGAACTGTCTTGTGAGTACTTTCAAAGTACTCACTGGCTTGTTGATTTGGCCAGATGCTGACGAAGGCGATCTCATGGATGAAGAGTTTGATAGCGAGTCCGACACTTAGAGGAGTCCCAGTCAGTCTCGTGCGACCCTGGATTTGGTCACTGTTTTATATCCGCTTCCGCCACCAAATAAATTCATCGAGCCTCACCTCGACGCTCGATGAGATGACAGACTTAGAGTCTTGTATTTCTTTCCCCGCTGTGTTTCTCCACCACCGCCCTATCCTCGAGTCAGTAGTATGCCTCCACACCACTGTGTCATGTCCGCCATTATGTATAATTATTGGCGTGTTTGTAATAATTTGGTTGAGCAACCGTAGTTCGACCCTGTAATATATTTTATGCTACTGGCTTATTGTATCAAGAATCTGTCTACCAGTGAGGAGGATTTCTCTCATACTGGACTCAAAAGATTGGTTTCTCAATAAATATTTTTATTGGAAAACCGGTCGTGACATATCCTCAAATAGAATCATTAAACAAGCAAACATATGCAAACATAATAGCAATCTGCCAAAACAGTACAGTCTGTAAAGAATGCAGGAGTATAAATACTTCCCTAACTCCAAAAGTTATGAAAATTTACCACACTGTATAAAATTTATCAGAGCTCATTTTTCAAGAAGTTTCAAAATTTTATCACATTCTGACTTTTCTAGGGAATTTTTGCAACAGTGGTAAACTTCCTGTTTTCAAACAGCAACATGTATACTTGCAAAATAAGCATGGCAAATGCTATCATTGCCACTTTTATGGAAATAAAAGATGCAAAAAATTAATCTAAATAACAGAAAGCAAATCCTAACAAAATAAATTGACTCTCCAAGCAAAACACATATCATGCGACGAATGAAAACACAGCTCCAAGTGAGGTTACCGATAATGTTGGAGACGAAAGAGGGGATGCCTTCCGGGGCATCCCCAAGCTTAGGGTCTTGTCACTCCTCGTTCTCCTCATACCGACATCTCACCCAAAACTTGAAAACTTCAATCACACAAAATTTAACATAACTTTATGAGATAGATAAGTATGATAAAGATCAAACCATTTCACTTTGGTACTATCAAAGACAAGATTCATAATTGTTCTCACACAATGCCTACTGTACCATATCATTTCCACAATTTATATTGAGCAATATAATCCATAGAAACTAGAAAACAAGTAAACTATACATTGAAAACAGAATCTGTCAAAAACAGAACAATCTGTAGTAATCTGTACTCCAACCATACTTCTTCTACTCCACAAATTCTGAAAAATTAGGACATCCTAGGAAATATTTCTATTAATATTATGCAAAAATAATCAGTATTTTATCATGCTTCTATTAAAAATTAGAATTATTTTTCTGAGTACAAAATTTTTTGTTTTTCAGCAAGATCAAATCAACTATCACCGTAGGCCATTCCAAAGGATTTACTTGGCACTTTATTGAAACAAAAGCAATAAAACATGATTACTACAATAGCCTAATAATGTGAACAGACAAAAACTGTAGGTAAAAGTGTTGAGTTGTCTCCCAACAAGCGCTTTTCTTTAATGCCTTTTAGCTAGGCATGGTGATTTCAATGATGCATAACTGGAATCTGGTAATTTGCCGTCTGCCAACTCTTTGTCGTTCGCCGGCGGACGACATAGAGCCTCTTTGCTGTCCGCTTCCACATAGCGGACGACAAAGAATGGGCAGATGGTAAAAATTCTATTTGCCGTCAGCTTTTTCTTTGTCGTCGGGAAGGCAGACGGCAAAGGGCCAGTTGGGCCCCATAGTGCACGGCGTGGCTAGGTTAGCTTCTTTGCCGTCTGCCCTCTGGACCTTTGCCGTCCGCTGGCAGACGACAAAGAAATGGCCCTGCTAACGGCCATCTCCCCCTCCTATGCTCGCTCTCTGTCTCTTCGGCCCCACCCACCTCTCTGTCCCCTCTCTCCCAACGTAACCGCACCCGCACCACCAACTCAACCGCGCCCGCGCCCGCAACGCTGCCATCAAAAACCGCCGCCGCCCGGGCGCTGCCGCCACCCCACCCCACCGCAGCGCCACCCCACCACCCGGAGCCCTGCGGCCCCGTCGGCACCACCGCCCGGCACCCCCTCTGCCCGACG
>NC_041380.1:489212578-489213086 GCF_002162155.2 Triticum dicoccoides
GTCGCCACCACTGTCCCGCACCCCCTCCGCCCGGCCAGCGCCACCCCGCCGCCCCGAAGCCCTGCGGCCCTGTCGCCACCACCATCCGTCCAGCGCCCCTCCGCCGCCGAGCAACCCCGACGCCCGGCGCCCCTGGGCCTGCCGCAGGTGAGCCCCGGCCGCACCCCTCTTCTCCTATTTTTTTGTTTTTTCTGTTTTTAGTTTAGATTACTTTTAGTTTTGTTTTAGATTTAGTTTAGTTTAGATTACTGTTAGTTTGGTTCCTAATTTAGTTTAGTTTAGATTACTTTTAGTTTGGTCTTAGGTTTAGTTTAGTTTTAGGCTTATGTTTAGTCATGAAAAAAACTAAGAATAATTAGAAAAAGAGGAGGAGAAGAAGAATAGCTAGGTTTAGGTGTAGTTTTTTCCTGTTTTGTTTTAGGTTAATTAGTGCTAGGTTTAAGAAGAGGAAAAAGGAGGAGGAGGAGAAGAAGAAGAAGAAGAAGAAGAAGAAGAAGAAGAAGATGAT
>NC_041380.1:489213382-489229455 GCF_002162155.2 Triticum dicoccoides
AAACCCTAACACCACACCCACCCTTACCCCGACCCCCGACACCCTGACAACACACCCCGACCCTGATCCTGACACCCTGAAACCCCGACTCCGACACGAGACCCCGGCACGAGACCCCGACCCCGACACTCTGACACCCTGACACTACACCCCGACCCCATTTATATTTGTGTTGATCGGGTGTATTTTTATTATGATACACTTAAATTACATACGTATTTTTATGTTCATGTCAGGTATCCAAATTTTTTATGTTCTACTAATTTCGTTTACTTTTTGTCATTGCAGGTGTTGACAGGATGGTGGGCAAGGGTCCAGAGCACCCTGATCCTCCTGCGAGCGCTACTGGGAGGGGTGGTTCCATTATTCCAGCCCAGCCCCTCTAGAGAGCACTGCTAGACAGTATGCACACAACTACGGTGGGCGCTTCTTCTTCGGCTGGGAGAGGTCGGGGAAGGACGAAGAAGCCTACTAGAGGTGGACGTGGCAGCGAGAGAGGTAGGAAGGCTGTTACACCTTCCTCGCCGCGACCCTCAGCTAATTCACCCGACCACAGGAGTGCTCCGTCTGACGTGGACCCATCTCGGACTCCGGTCCATGAGGCTCTGGTCGCTTTGATCCTTCCCACGAACAAACTCGGGTCGCCGATCCTTCGTCCCACGTGAGTCCGGTCCTAGAGTCTTTGTCTCAGAAGACTCCGGTCACGGGGTCTTCGTCCCAGAAGACTCTGGTCATGGGGTCTTCGGCCCACGAGACTCCGGAGGCTAGTGGCTCGGAGGATGGTAGCGAGGACACCTTTTAGATGATAACTACAACGACGATGAGCTGGTTGAGAAGGGCAAGAAGGTCTACAAGCGTGGCGCGACAAAGCTCCCACCCGTGCCGACGACCCCCGACCAGAGCTGGTTGATTGCGCCTAAAGGGTTGAAGTAAGTGCATTTACTATTTTTTAACCTTTTGTCTTCATGTTCCTTCAAATTAATATCTAATGCGTTGGCCTTGTCATACTGCAGGGGCTGGGTACGCCCCCGTGGTTCCCGTAGGCCCAACCAGGTCCTTGGTGTGCTTTGCCGGCGGCGCTTCCCTGGGTGGGTCACGTTGCCCGGTGAGGGTCAGGTTCCACAGCTAGCACTGACCTGGGAGCTGTACTCGGTTGCTCCGGCCTCGCCGGAGGAGAGGGTCAACGGTGTCTTGTGCGAGATGGTGGCTGACATTGTGTTCCGTTGGTTTTGGGTAATTTCTCCTTTACGAATTAAAAATCAACACTACCTAGTGATTGTACTAATTAGTGTTGTCTTGTTTGATTGCAGACCTTCTACAGGGTTTCAGAGGGAGAGCAGGAGGCCGCGTGTATGGTTGTCGAAAAGGAGTGCAAGCGCCTACTTCAAAACTTAAGGCATGAGGCTTGGGTGCAGGCCGTTCGAGACTACTACGCCTCGAAGGGTATTAAGAGGGGCAAGCAGAAGTGTCGCGGCAAGTTTCTGAGTAAGGAGAAGTACATGCAGGTGATTACCTATTCTTCAGGCCTTGAACTTAGTTTTCTTGATTTGATTCGTAGGCATAGCGCTGAAATTTCTCTTGACTCACTTAGGTGCCCCCGAGATGGTGTGTGGATAAGATGGGATGTTGGGAGGCGTTGGTGGATGCGTGGTGCTCTACCCAATGGAAAGTCGAACACCAAAGGGCCAAGGATAAGCGCGACCAAATGGAAGGTGTGCCACACCATCAAGGGAGCTCCAACCTGTTTGAGTATGGGGATAACTGGGTATGTGGTTTGCTACATGATTCTTGCAATTCGTTCTTCATGCTAGTAGTTCATTTATGACATATTTAGCTCTAAAATGACATAATAACCTTAGATAGCTCTATAAAATGACTTAATATGCTTTAGTCAGTTAAAAGATGGCATAACTACCTTCGATAGCTCAATAACGACCTAAGCTAATATTAGCTAGTTAGCTCCAAAATGACCTATTTACATGGCAATATCATTCTTCATGCTAGCTTGAGCCCTTAACTAATATTTTGTTCCTCTCTCTCAGGCGCACCACCACAAGAAGCATGTGCCAGGTCTGTTCGACCTCTATAGCATGGCCCATATGGCTCTGTACAAGAAGGCCAAGCCATTCATGGAGTCTGACCTAGATGATCCAGAGAGCTTCACCAACAAGACCTCCCACCACAAGCTTGTGAAGTACAGACACGAGGGGAAGGCGAGGAAAGGGGGGACTTTAACCCGAGCCAGGATCCTTTTGACACAGAGATGGTGATGATATTTGGTGGCGGGAGGTCCCATGGCTCTCTAGCCATTGGTGATGGACTGATACATTGTTCTCCCGCAGATCGAGAAGCGCCTGAGTAGCTCTGATCCTGAGATAACGCCTCGTGCACGGCCCACGGAGATCACCATGGCGGTTAGTTATACAGACTCTCTCACCTTTCCTCCATTACATTGTGTGTGTATCCGTCGATGATTACAATGCTAACGAGGAGTGGTGTGTTGCAGGCTATTGTTGAGAAAGAGAGATTGAAGACGAAGGAGCTTGTGGAGGAGGCAAAAAGTGAGGCACAAAAGGAGATGGAGGACATGGCGGCTAAGCTGTTGGAGGAGGAGAGGAACCGGAACAACAGCGCTAACCGGGCCCTATACGAGCTCATCGTGGTACGTTTCTCGTGCATATTAGCCCAATCATGCATGTAATGTTCGCATTACTATCTAATATGACTGACTCGTGAGAACCAAATGTGTAGACCATGTGCGAGAAAAATGGTCAAGCCCCTCCACCGATACCCCAGATTGCTCCGGCGAACACGGTGAGTTTGATTTGAATGGTTGTTGCTTACTACTATTCACATTTCAGTTTGCGAACTTGCTAACGAGACATTATTGGAAATGATCTTTGGTGCAGCATGGCTCCCGACAAGCATCAACCACTCCTTCTGCCAACGCCAGAAACCCGACCGGTCCTTCACCTCCGTCTGGCACTGGCGCAACCCCAACCATTCCTACACCTCCGTGATAATGGTACTTTTCTTCTTATTTAGCGTGTTTAGTCCATTTATGACATAATTTAGCCTATTTAGTCCACAAATTACATAATAAGAGGAAGAAAATCAAGGAAGAGGAAGGTAAGAAGGAATAGGAAGAAAAGAAGAAGAAGAAGAAGAAGAAGAAGAAGAAGAAGGAGAAGAAGAAGAAGAAGGAGGAGAAGAAGAAGAAGACTAGAAGAAGATGTATTCTTCTTCTTCTTCTTCTAGTTTTCTTCTTCTTCTTCTCCAAAATGAAGTTAGCTCTAATTTATATTAAAAACGGCATAATATGCTTAGTTAGGTCAAAAATGGCATAATTAGCTAGGTAAGATAAAAAATGGAAATTTTCTTATTTAGCCTATTTAGTCCATTTATGACATAATTTAGCCTATTTAGTCCACAAATGACATAATAAGATGAAGAAAATCAAGGAAGAGGAAGAAAAGAAGGAATACGAAGAAAAGAAGAAGAAGAAGAAGAATGCTAAAAATGGAATTTTTCTTCTTCTTCTTCTTCTTCTAGTTTTCTTCTTCTTCCTTTTCTTCTCCAAAATGAAGTAAGCTCTAAGTTATATCTCATAATATGCTTAGTTAGGTCAAAATGGCATAATTAGCTAGGTAAGCTCAAAAATGGTATTTTTCTTCTTATTTAGCCTATTTAGTCCATTTATGACACAATTTAGCCTATTTAGTCCACAAATGACATAATAAGATGAAGAAAATCCAGGAAGAGAAAGAAAAGAAGGAATACGAAGAAAAGAAGAAGAAGAAAAAGAAGAAGAAAAGAAGAAGAAGTTCTTCTTCTAGTCTTCTTCTTCTTCTTCTTCTTCTTCTAGTTTTCTTCTTCTTCTCCAAAATGAAGTTAGCTCTAAGTTATATCTAAAATGGCATATATGCTTAGTTCACTAAAAAATGGCACAATTAGCTAGGTTAGCTCCATTTTACCTAAGTATGCTTACTTCTTCTTCATTTTCTTCTTCTTCTTCTTCTTCTTCTTCTTCTCTTCTTCTTCTGATTCTAGTCCTCTTCTTCTAACTTTCTTGTCTCCCATTTTGCAGATTTAGTTCACTATATGGAAGCTTGCATGGATGGAGTGCTTGTTTCCCTTTTCTTTTTTTCGTTTGTATCGATAAAAAATGTGGAACTTTGTTATATGGATGCATGGATGGAACAATGTGTTGGATGAACATTGTGATGTTACTGTAATATGTATGGATGGAACTCTGTTTCTTATATGTATGGATGTTACTATAAACAAGGCCTAGGGTCCGTACTTTCACTAGTGCAAGCCTTCAACAGTGCTAACATAGTTGGATCATATGATTATCCCTCAAAGTGCATTAAAGAATCACTCTCGAGTTCCTATTAGCGGAGAACAAAAGATAGAAATTGTTTGTAGGGTACGAAACCACCTCAAAGCTATTCTTTCCGTTCGATCTATTCAAGAGTTTGTACTAAAATAACACAAAGCTATTCTTTCCGTTCGATCTATCCTAGAGTTCGTACGAAAATAACACCAGAGCAAATTCATAATAATCAATCCAACAAAAAGAAATACAAGGAGACCCCAAAGTTTCTATCAGAGAAAATATAATAAAAACGTGCATCAACCCTTATGCATAGATTACCCCAATGTCACCGTGGGAATCCGCGAGTTAAATACCAAAACACATATCAAGTGAATCAATATGATACCCATTGTCCCCTCAAGTATTCATACTGCAAGACATACATCATGTGTTCTCATATCTGAATATTCAATCCGACAAGAAAAAACTTCAAAGGGTAAAGATTCATTTCACTAGAACAAGGATGTAGAGGGGAGAAACATCATATGATCCGGCTATATTAACAAAGCCCATGATACAAATCACGAGAGAGAGAGAGAGAGAGATTAAACACATAACTACTGGTACAAACCCTCAAACCCGAGGATGGACTACTCCCTCCTCATCGTGGTGGCCGTCGGATGAAGATGGCCACCGAAGATGATTCCCCCCTTTAGCAGGGTGCCGGAACAGGTCTAGATTGGTTTTCGGTGGCTACGGAGCCTTGTGGCAGCAGAACTTCTGATCTAGGTTAACTCCGAGGGGTTTTGGAATATTTGGAATTTATAGTGCAAAGAAGGGGTACAGGAGGCCACCGAGGTGGGCACAACCCACCTAGGCACGCTAGGGGGCCTTGGTGCACCCTAGTGGGTTGTGCCCCCTTGGGGCACCCCCTCAGGTGCTGCTCTGGCCCATCAGGAGTCTTCTGGTCCATAAAAAATCCACAAAAAGTTTTGCGGTGTTTGGACTCCGTTTAATATTGATTGTCTGCGATGTAAAAAACAAGCAAAAAATAGCAACTGGCACTAGGCACTGGGTCAATAGGTTAGTCCCAAAAAATGATATAAAGTTGCTATAAAATGAGTGTAAAACATCCAATAATGATAAAATAACAGCATGAATACTTCATATATTATAGATATGTTGGAGACATATCACATTGCTGACCGACTTAATTGTCAGCAGGGTTCCTTCCCTACGTCCTACCTAGGGATACCCATTAGTGACTCTCGGCTTTTCATGGTGGATTGACGTCCATCTGTGACTAAGCTCCAACACCGCGTCGAACCCAGGCGGTGCCGATGGCTGTCCAAGGCGGCTCGAATAGTGCTCATGAACTCTCACTCTCTAGCCTGCTCCTATTCATCATGAGCTTCTATAGTCTCCATGAGACCCTCCATCATGATATCCCCAAGTACCAGCCGAGATTCTTCTATCCTGGGGAGGGTGATAAGACAAAATACCATATGGTCAACTGGCCATATTTGCAACCCTGTGACCAGGGCAGGCTCGGGATCATGCCGTCCAAAAGCATGAACATTGCCCTGCTGACTCGCTGGTTATGGCGGATTTTGAATGGGGAGGGCGGCCTGTGGCTAGACATCATCCGGAACAAATATCTCCGAGGACAAGCACTCGCCTTCTGTCAACGGTCAGGTGGCTCGCAGTTCTAGCAGTCCATCAATCAGCTCGGTGGGTTCCGACGCCTCGACCCTGTTCTGGTTTGACAAGTGGGTTAAGGACTGTCCCTTCACCGCCCATTTCTCGAACTTGTTCTCCATCGCGGTGGGACCTAGGATCTCAGTCAAGGTGGCCCTTCTAGACTTAGGGCGCTTCATGTTCCCGCGACCATTTTGGCCTCCGAAACTTGCCGCCTCGTAGGACCTCCTTGAGTGCATTGCTTTCCAGTCGCCAGACGTGGATCAGGCGAGTGATCGCATCTATTGGCGCCTAGAGTCTTCGAGCCAACTCTGTAGCAAATCATTGTAATAGGTGATATGTCTCCAACGCACATATAATTTTTGATTGTTCCATGATGTTATATTATCATTCTTGGATGTTTTACAATCATTTTGTAGCAACTTTATACAATTTTTTGGGACTAACCTATTAACATAGTGCCCAGTGCTAGTTGTTGTTTTTTGCTTGTTTTTTACTTCATATAATCTCAGTACCAAATGGAGTCCAAACGCAACGAAACTTTTTGGAGATTTTTTCTAGACCAGAAGACACCCAGTGGGCCAAAGAAGTACCAGAGTGGAGGTCCGTGGGGAGCACAACCCACCAGGGCGTGCCCGGGGGGTTGTGCTCCCCACGGAACCCCTGCAACGCCTCTTTGCCCTATAAATACTCAAATATTCCAGAAACCCTAGGGTAGTCGACGAAACACAATTCCAGCTGCCGCAAGTTCCAGAACCATGAGATCCAATCTAACACCATCACGGAGGGGTTCATCATCCTCATTGGTGCCTCTCAGATGATGCGTGAGTAGTCCACCATAGACGTACGCAGGTCCGTAGCTAGTATCTAGATGGCTTCCTCTCTCTCTCTTTTGATTCTCAATACAATGGTCTCTTGGAGATCTATTTGATGTAACTCTTTTTGTAGTGTGTTTCTTAGAATCGGATGAACTTTGAGTTTATGACCATATCTATATCCATGAATATTATTTGAGTCTTCTTTGATCTCTTATATGCATGATTATTTATAGCCTCGTATTTCTTATTCGAATCTTTGGTTTAGGTAGGACAACTAGATCGATTTTTCTTGCCATGGGAAGAGGTGCTTTGTGATAGATTCAATCTTGCGGTGTTCTTTCCTAGTGACAGAAGGGGCAGCAAGACACGCATGTATCGTTGCTATTAAGGATAACAAGATGGGGTCTATTCCTACATGAATAGATCTCGTCTACATCATGTCATCATTCTTATTGCATTACTCCGTTTCTCCATGAACTTAATACACTAGATGCATGCTGGATAGCGGTCGATGTGTGGAGTAATAGTAGTAGATGCAGGCAGGAGTCGGTCTACTAATCTTGGACGTGATGCCTATATATTGATCATTGCCTTGGATATCATCATAATTATTCTATCTTCTATCAATTTCCCAACAGTAATTTGTTTACCCACCATGTGCTATTTCTTGAAAGAAGCCACTAGTGAAATCTATGGCCCCCGGGTCTATTCTTTATCATATTTGCTTTGAGATCTATTTTATTTGCTTTTGTTTTCAGATATATTATTCCAAAAACCCAAAAATACCTTGCTGCATTTTTGTTACTTATTTTATTTTGCATTTGTCGAGAGCTATTTATCTAATCTACCACAAATATTCTCCCGTCAACTTGACAATTTCTGGCGCCGTTACCCGAGTAGGGATTGACGACCCCTCATACGCATCAGGTTGCAAGTATTTGTTCTTTGTGTGTAGGTATCATTTACATAGTGTTTCTTGGTTCTCCTACTGGATTGATACCTTGGTTTCAAAACTGAGGGAAATACCTACTGTAGCTGTACTGCATCATCCCTTCCTCTTTGGGGAAATACCGACGTAGTTTCAAGCGACATCAAAAGGAATTTCTAGCGTCGTTGCCGGGGAAACATCATCAACATCTATTAGGTTCCTAATCACAAATCTCATCTCCTTGCAATTTATATTATTTTCCATTTGCCTCTCGTTTTCATCTCCCCCACTTCACAAAAAAAATGTCATTTTATTTGCCCTCTTTTCCGTTCACCATCGTCTCGTCAGATCTGTTTGCAATCTTGCTTGCTTTGATGTTATGGCTAGTTCTTCCTCTAATTTTAAACAAAGGGGAGGGGGGAATCTAAAAGATGCTTGGTATAGACTTTGCAATGCTCATAATAGATCTATTCGTAAGCAATCTACCATTGTTCTTCTTTGCTGTTTTTATGTGGGCATAACCACTTGGTATAGATTCGTCCTTGATACAATTACCGATGGGAATTTCTTGATGTATCCATATTTGGATGCTATTAATTGCATGGGATATCTAGTGGGTGCACCACCTATCAATATTAGTGAAACAATCCTAACTCTTGAGCATGTTATGCGAAGATTAGATGCTATTGAGAAGAAGATGGTCACCTTAGAGCAAATTGAAAACTTGGATACAAAGATGCAGAATCTTGATAATAAACTTGGGTCAAAAGTAGCCGATTTTCTTAAATTACTAAGGGAGAAGGAAACCCTATTAACGAAAGAATTGGAGAAAGTCCTTCTCGGATAGATAAGTTGGAAGAATTTTTTAGTAACTTAAGCTTGGCCTTTTCTTCTGTTAAAACTACTCAAGTCACTAATAACAAAGGTGCCACTTCTAATAGCAACAAAGAGGATCTTAAAATGATTACTGTCCATCCCAATTTTGTTGAAGTAGTGAAAGGCCCTACTTGCAAGAATGAATTCTTCAATCTTACTCCTAGAAGTATTACTATTGAAAATATGCATGCTAAATCTTTGAAGAATATTGGTTGTGTGATTGATGAATTGGAAACTAAAGATGACAATACTTAAATATATGCATTATGCCTAGCTAGGGGCATAAAATGATAGTGCTTGTTGGGAGGTAACCCAATGAATAAATTTTATTTTTTTCTTTCTGTTCTCGAGTGATTACACAAATATGCTACTGTTATGGCTGTGTTTTTATGTTTTAATTAGTGTTTGTGCCAAGTAAAGCCTTTGGGATCATGTTCGGTGATAGTTGATTTGATCTTGTTGAAAAACAAAAACTTTTGCGCCTAGTAGTAGAATTGTTTAAAATCACAGAAATGTGATAAAATTCTAATTTTTTACACAAGGTTGATATACAAATTTCCTACATTGTACTAAGTTTTCAGAACTTTTGGAGTTAAAGAAGTATACGCAGTTTTCAGATTACTATAGACTGTTCTGTTTTTGACAGATTCTATTTTGTTTGCGTTGTTTGCTTATTTTGATGAATCTATGGATTGTATCGGGGGGTATAGGCCATGGTAAAGTTAGAATACAATATTTATAATGAAAAAATAAAATATGAATGGGTTTGCCATAGTACTTAAAGTGGTGATTTTCTTTGTTATACTAATGGATCTCATGAAGGTTTTGTTAAGTACTAACGGATCTCATGGAGGTTTTGTTAAGTAAATCTTTAAGCCCAGTTTTGCCATATGAGTCCACCATACCTACCTATATGCGGTATTTCCGTGCCGTTATAGACAAATTTGTACGTGCCATCTCTAATTTTCAAAATGAATTTCCTTTTTGTGTGCTCGCACCACTCATGAAGCGACAGGGGGTGGCCAATATTTTCCATGCTAGATGTGTTATTATCAAGATGAGTGTTTATTCACTTTTCATTGCACAAGAGTACGACGGTAATAGGGATGCCCAATCACGAAATGAAAAGAAATTTACTTTATGTTGTCAAATAATAAATTCCTTGGAAAGTGTTGGTATGGAAGGCACCCATGGATACGGCTAGCCATGGATTGTGAAAGAATGGTGAAAAAAAGGAATAAAAATTATTTTCTGTCTGGGAACCGCCTATGATATATCTAGTATGAAAAGTGTTGGGAATTATTCGGTTGTTTTCGCTGACGGGAAAAGTATGCCTCTCGAAATTTTTTATCTCTCAATTTTTGCTTTGAGCTTTGGCACCTCTACAAATCCCTACTTCCCTCTGCGAAGGGCCTATCTATTTACTTTATGCAAATTTTTTTATTTGATTCTCCATCCTCTCTTATAAAGCACCAACTAGGGAGCACTATGATCATACTTGAGCATTGGATGTAGCTAATATGCGAGTGTGTTTCATAAATGGACCAATTATTGAGCACGATGGGGTAGGAATAACTTTATTTAGTGTTGATATTTTGAAATACATGGTTGCTTGTTGATATGCTTGAGTATTGAAATCTTCATGTCAAAACTAGACTATTGTTTTGAACCATATAAAAGTCCAAATGTCCATGCTACAAAATAAAAGAATATGTGATGAACATGTTAGGCAGCATTCCACATCAAAAAATCCATTTTTATCATTTACCTACCCGAGGACGAGTAGGAATTAAGTTTGGGGATGCTAATAGGTCTCCAACGTATCTATAATTTTTGATTGTTCCATGTTGTTATATTATCATTCTTGGATGTTTTAGAATCATTTTGTAGCAACTTTATATCATTTTTGGGACTAACCTATTGACATAGTGCCCAGTGCCAGTTGATGTTTTTCGCTTGTATTTTCACTTCACAGAATATCAGTACCAAATGAAGTCCGAACGTAGCAAAACTTTTTGGAGATTTTTTCTGGACCAGAAGACACCTAGTGGGCCAAAGAAGTACCAGAGGGGAGGCCTGTGGGGATCACAACCCACCAGGGCACGCCCAGGGGGTTGTGCCCTTCACAGAGCCCCCTGCACTGCCTCTTCGCCCTAGAAATACCCAAATATTCCAGAAACACTAGGGGAGTCGACGAAACAAAATTCTATCTGCCGCAAGTTCCAGAACAACGAGATCCAATATAACACCATCACAGAGGGGTTCATCATCCTCCTTGGTGCCTCTCTGATGATGTGTAAGTAGTCCAGCATAGACCCACGGGTCCATAGGCAATAGCTAGATGGCTTCCTCCCTCTCTTTTGATTCTCAATACAATGGTCTTTTGGAGATCTATTTGATGTAACTCTTTTTGCTGTGTGTTTGTTGGGATCCGGTGAACTTTGATTTTATGATCAGATCTATGTCCATGAATATTATTTGAGTCTTCTTTGATCTCATATGCATGATTATTTATATCCTCGTATTTCTTCTTCGAATCTTTGGTTTAGTTAGGCCAACTAGATTGATTTTTCTTGCCATGGGAAGAGGTGCTTTCTGATGGATTCGATCTTGCGGTGTTCTTTCCCAGTGACAGAAGGTGCAGCAAGACACACATGTATCATTGCTATTAAGGATAACAAGATGGTGGCTATTCCTACATGAATAGATCTCGTCTACATCATGTCATTATTCTTATTGCATTACTCGATTTGTCCATGAACTTAATACACTAGATGCACACTACAAGAAATATGTCAACTTATGACCTTCTGTCAGTGACCCTCGAAGAATTGGTCATAAATTTATGACCATTTTAGACCAATTGGTCAAAAGCTGTTCAGGGGGCTTCAAACCCTAAACCATTGCGACCATTTTGGTCAGAAAGGTCGTAATTTCCTTACACGAAATGGTCACAAAGCAAACAGTGCTAGTCTGCTGCCTTATTTCTAGTTGTTAATGACCAATATAGATGGTCATAGCCTTGTAGATTGTGGTGGGTTGTGATGACTAGGCGCCATCTCATCAGTTTTGCCTATGTGTCATGTCCATGTGGCAGTTTTTGCCCTAGGTTGTGAAGCAACCTATATTTCTATCATTCCCAAAATTCCCAAAAAAATCTCATAAATTCTTTGGGTGATATCTTCATCAAATATGTAAAAATCCTTCCTTGCCTGGTTCAAAACTAATTCAACAATATTCATTTCCTTATTATGTTCACAACAACACTTTATGAAGGAAGTGCTATTTATATATTCTTGATTGCCATAGGAATTTTTGGGCACTCTTTCCTATCCAAATCATTACCGCATTACAAAATTCAGCTCCATTTGCCTAGCAAATTTCCAAAGTTTTTGTCCACCTAGAAGCATTATGAAGGAAGTACCTTTTTTATATCTCTAAATGACATGAAATTTATACAGTTTCTTCATATGCCCAAATTATCGCCCTCCTCCAAATTGCAGCTCAGTCAAATCATCTATGTGAGCCCAGGTTCAATTTATATTTTATGGCCAAATTGGCACGTTGCAAAGCAAGTGTTATATAGACCCCTCCTATTACCCTCAAACTTTTCGGGCACTCTTCCATACTCAAATCATTGCCACATGATAATATTCAGCTCAATTTTCCTAGTAAATCTTTCTCGGGAAATTTCCAAAGTTTCTACCTCGAGAGAAGCTTTGTGAAGTAAGTACTAGCTAGGCTTACCCAAATGATCTAAAAATTGACAAGCGCATGACCATACCTAAGTAACTTACCTACACCAATTTTGAGCTCATTTCATTCATCCAATCTCTCTCACTAGTTTTCCCAAGTTTATGTCCATAGAAGAGCATTGTGAAGGAAGTACTACTTTGGCATGTCCAAATGGTATCAATTTTCTACAATGCTTTCCTATGCCCAAATAACCATCCTCCACAAAATTTCAGCTCAATCCATTCATTATTTTGAGCCCAGCTTCAACATTCATATTTTTGTCCAGCGTGGTACTTTGCAAAGCAAGTACCACCTAGGATCCTCCTTTTGAGCTAAAAATTTGTGAAGACATTCTCCTTAGTAGATGATCATCCTTAGCCAAAACTCACGCCCATTGGCCATGTGCATTTCCCGTACTGCTAATCAAACACTTGGCTGCTAATTCATGTTTGAGCATCGATCGCTCTTCTCGTGAGAATCTTATGTTGTAATTTTCTTCCTAGAACCAACCTGGGGAATTCCCAACCCACTAGACATGCCTAAGCCGCCCAGAACACATGGCAACATTACGGTCACGCGGTGGCCACGCGACGGGCATGCGAGTTTACGCGCTCTAGAGTTGGGGCCCTCGGCCACCGCCCAAACCTCAACGTATCACCACCAAACCATGTATTTATGATTAAATAGGTCCTTATGTAACTAGAAATGATTTTTGGAAAAAATAAATAGCAAACTATGAGGCAGCTGCAGTTCAAATTTGACCCGCTTCCAACTGAATCTGCGGAAATTTGTCTTTTTCACGAGAGGTGGATCAAAAAAATTTACACCCAACCATTTTGTCAATTATGCATTAAATATGTCCTAGTATTTTATAAAAATGATTTGGTCCAATTTTGCAACAATTATTTGGTAGTTCCTTCACAAAAAACCTCCTTTCGCGCACTCGAAAAATGGAAAATGGTTTTTTCGTCCAACGAAAATGAAAACTTCCTTAGGCAACATTGTTTGCCATTCCAATATGCACCCTTGTGCACAATATGAGATCATTTGAAAAAACTATGCCATGAATTTGGCCATAAGATTGATCATTTGGCTTGAAAGTCATCGATCTCCACACATGATAGCTCGTTTCTGAGAACACTTTTTTAAAATAATTGCCATATTACAAGTTTGTTATTTTTCCTAGGAAATTGGCCACATATGATGAAACAATGCGAAGGTTTCCCAATTTTTTGATTTTTTTTGAATTTTTTATGCCCGTTTCAAAATGCGGTCAAAACGGCGGGAATGACCGTTCCTAGCTAGTGGTTGAATCTTGGAATTTTTTTGGTGTTTCTCTGATTAAATAGATACTTATGTACCTAGAAATGATTTTTGGAAAAAATAAATAGCAAACTATGAGGCAGCTGTAGTTCAAATTTGACCCGCTTCCAGCTGAATCGGCGGAAATTTGTCTTTTTCACGAGAGGTGGATCAAAACTTCTGACACCCAACCATTTGGTCAATTGTGCATTAAATATGTCCTAGTATTTTACAAAATTGACTTGGTAAAATTTTGCAACTAATATATGGTAGGCCCTTCACAAAAAAATCTCTTTTCGGGCACTCAAAAAATGGAAAATGAATTTTTCGTCCGAAGAAAATGAAAACTTCCTTAAGCAACATTGTTTGTCATTCCAATATGCATCCTTGTGCACAATATGAGATCATTTTAACAAACTATGCCATGTATGTGGCCATAAGATTGATCATTTGGCTTGAAAGCCATTGATCTCCACACGTGATAGCACGTTTCTGAGAACATTTTTAAAATAATTGCCGTATTACAAGTTTGTTATTTTTCTTGGGAACTTGGCCACATATAATAACACAATGCAAAGGTTTCCCAATTTTTGATTTTTTTTTGAATTTTTATGCCCGTTTCAAAATGCGGTCAAAACGGCGGGAATGACCGTTCCTAGCTAGTGGTTGAATCTTGGAAATTTTTTGGTGTTTTTATGATTAAATAGGTACTTATGTACCTAGAAATGATTTTTGGAAAAAATAAATAGCAAACTATGAGACAGCCGCAGTTCAAATTTGACCCGCTTCCAGCTGAATCGGCGGAAATTTGTCTTTTTCACGAGAGGTGGACCAAAACTTTTTACACCCAACCATTTTATCAATTGTGCATTAAATATGTCCTAGTATTTAAAAAAAACGATTTGGTCCAATTTTGCAACAATTACTTGGGAGGTCCTTCACAAAAAAACCTCCTTTTGGGCACTCGAAAAATGGAAAATGGTTTTTTCGTCCAAAGAAAATGAAAACTTCCTTAGGCAACATTGTTTGCCATTCCAATATGCACCCTTGTGCACAATATGAGATCATTTGAACAAACTACGCCATGAATATGGCCATAAGATTGATCAATTGGCTTGAAAGCCATGAATCTTCACGCATGATAGCTCATTTCTGAAAATACTTTTTTTAAATAATTGCCGTATTACAAGTTTATTATTTTTCCTGGAAACTTGGTCACATATAATGACACAATGCGAAGGTTTCCCAATTTTTTGTTTTTTTTGAATTTTTTATGCCCGTTTCAAAATTCGGTCAAAACGGCGGGCATGACCGTTCCTAGCTAGTGGTTGAATCTTGGATTTTTTTGGTGTTTCTATGATTAAATAGATACTTCTTTACCTAGAAATGATTTTTGGAAAAAATAAAGAGCAAACTATGAGGTAGCTACAGTTCAAATTTGACCCGCTTCCTACTGAATCGGTGGGAATTTGTCTTTTTCACCAGAGGTGGATCAAATCTTTTGACACCCAACCATTTTATCAATTGTGCATTAAATATGACCTAGTATTTTAGAAAAATTATTCCGTCCAATTTTTTGACAATTATTTGCTAGGTTATTTAAAAAAACTCATTTTTGGCACTTGAAAAAGGAAAATGAATTTGGCATGCTGCATCCTTAGCATTGAGCAATTTACGGTGGGGGTGCTAGAAGTGGTAAAGTAATTTGCTGGAACCGGCTAGATGGGTTGCTGGAACTGTTGATTGAGGATGCTTCATCCCCGGCGGTGAGCAGCCTCGGGAAGGTGCTAGAACAGGCGAATGCTACAACTAGAGCACCTTGGGGTGATGCCAATGTTTAGGCCACAAACTACGGTTGTGCGCGATGGCGCAACGGCGGGAGGGTCAACTATGTGTTCTATCTGATAGAGAACGAGCAAGATGGGGAAGAAAGTATAACGTGGGAGTGAATCAAATGGTTACACACGAAAACATCGTAGGGTTGTGAGGCGACCGACCCAAATTTAGGCCGATTGACCGACACCTAACAACCGCCTTTTGGAAAATGGTATGGTCCAATATTGCAACACACATTTGTAGGCATTTATAAAAAAATCAGAGATTTGGGTCCAAAATTTGGATTTTCGAGCATGAGCCAGCCAGCCAATGAGAAGCAAGGAACCACCTCCACGCGGATCACCAAGTTGGACACGATCCGAGCCTTCCATCACGCGCCCATCCAACGGTTGATCCTCTCCTGAAAAAACCAAAACCCTAACCCACCTACCCACCCACCATTTCTCCAGATCCGATCCATCCCCACCCTCCTCTCCCTCGTCTCCTCTCCGCCTTCGTCTCCCTCATCTCCCACCGCCGCCATCCCCACCCACCACCGCCGCCATCCCCACCCACCACCGCA